>NW_005054594.1:394233-397703 GCF_000277835.1 Geospiza fortis | reverse complement strand
CAGGAATTTGCCCAAAAGTTGAAAGCTCCTACTTAAAAAAACCATTCTCAGCTGTATTTCTCTGAACTTGTCTGCACACAGCCACTTAAAGGAATAAGGTAGGGGAGATTTGGATCCCCATAAATTCACTGGAATAATTTTTAAAACAAGCCAACAAACACCCAACAAATCAACATCCCAACTAGATTATTAGGGATGGTTGATTCTAGAAGAAAAGCTCCAGGAAAATATGGCCATCCAATGGTATCTGTATTCAACATGGCATAAGAAACCCCAGAAAGACCTTTGGGTCCTTCCTTATGTAGTTTGTTCTCCAGAGGTAGAGTTTGTCTTGCCTTGGATATCTTACACTGTCATATCCAGAGCCTGGGAATAAAGGATGATAGAGAGCAGTGAAAAATAATGTGGTAACACTGCTTTTTCTGCTTACACCATCCTTCTGCAATAAGGCTCTGAGAAACACAAGGAAACATCTCTATCCTTTGCTGAACAGATCCCACAATGTGGATAATCTGTCAGGAGTGTCTGTCTCCAGAGTCTGAGAAATCTGCCCCCACTGATTCAAACAATACAGCTACATTTCCTGAACATTATTTTCCAGGACTGCACTGAAGTGCTATGTTAGGAAGACCTGAACTGAATGGATGCAAGACTTCATTCCTCACTAAATACATCTGGTGTGTAGGAGCTGAGAAAAAAAAGAAATCTTGAATTAGGCTCCTCTGAGGCATAAAGAGTCTGAAGCAACTCAAGATTTACCAGCAGTTTCTGAAAGGCCCTTAAAGATTGATATGGGTTTCATGTTGATTTACACTTCCACTTCTATTCCTGGTAATATCAAAGCCAATTCAGTGATTGAAGTGGGGCTGTGAATGGTATGAAAACTTAAAATACATTCATTCTTGCTTGAGGTGTGTCTGTTAATAGTAATGAAGACCTAGCAAGCAGTAATTTCTTTATTGTGTTTCTGGAAATATTGTTGTTACCTGAGCAATTGCATCCTTGAGTTGATTGTATTTCTCTAGATCAAATCGTGTCTTTTTGGCTCCTTTATGGAAAAATAGTAAGTACTGTCTGTCTCTGGCATCTGGATAAACATATTCCTAAAGAGAAAAAAAAAGGAGAGAAAATAGGAATAAAGCTACAGCAGGGAGGCAGCACAGGATGCCATAGCACAGGATGTCTCAGGTGTCTTTGGGAGAATGACCAGTTCCTGACAGGAGGCACAAGCCTGGTCCAAGCTCACACAGTGGTGGGTGACCCCTGCCAGCAGCTAAACCCCCAGCCAGCACTCACTGCTGCACAGCTGGGACAGAGAAAGTACCCAAAGGTAGGAAAAGACAAGAAAGATTTAAGTGTAAAGTTAAAAGACAGTTTAATAACTGAGGGAAAAAACCCATAACAACATAAGAGTGATGCAAAAGCAATCACTCGCCACCTCCTGCCAGCAGACCAGTGCCCAGCCAGACTCTGAGGAACGGCTGCTTTGGAGAAACTCCCTCCCAATTTATTGCAAAATGTGACATCATGTGGCATGGACTATCAGTTTGGTCAGTTCAGGGCAGCTGTCCCAGATGTGTTCCCTCTCAACACCTCACCCATCCCCTATTCCCAGGGATGGGAAGAGGGGTTGGGAGGGGGCAGAGCAGAGAAGAACAAAAACCACAGAAGGCCTTGATGCTGCACCAGCACTGCTCAGCAACAGCCAAAGCACTGCTGTGTTACCAAGGCTGTCTTGGTCACAAATGCCAAACACTGCACCACACCAGCTGCTCTGAAGAACATTAACTCCATCCCAGCCAGACCCAGCCAAGTCAGACATTTGCTTCTCTACTCATTTGTTACACTCCAGCAGTGAGTTACTAGCACCTTCCTCCTGTCCCCAGTGTGCAGATCCTTTCACACAGAGACAACAACAAATAACATTTCATACTGACAAGTTTGTGGGGAATAAAGGAGGGAGAAAAACTGCTATAAATACTGTCCCTGAAATTATGTAGCTGACAGACCCTTGGGACACCACGCTGGCACACCTGCAGCATCTGTTCTGATGGCCCTGTGACAGCAGAGACACTTTGAGCCCTCCTTTCCTCATTATTTAGGCAGAATTAGGAACTGATGAGACAAAAAACCATGCACTAGAAAATCCATAGAGAAGCTGTCACAATTACAGAGATAGATTCTTCATCTAGATGGGAGGCCAGATCTGTAAAAGGTATTTCCAACAAGATGCCTGATCCCTGGGCTCTTTAAAAAGGCCAGCAAGGCATGTGAGAGGGGTGGGCTCCTTGAAGCTCAGAAGGTATCTCAGGCAGCCATACCTGTCTGTACTGACCATATCTGCCAGCAGATGAATCTGTTTGGCTACAGCAGTCACCTAACACCTTTAGAAAAGCATTTCTGGTAAGACAACCAGCCAGGGCCACCATGAGAACACCCCACGGCCACACACCACCTCCCTGGCCAGCACAAATTAAACAAGTGACATCTGTGTTCCAACAGGACAAGGAAGGGGCAAAGCAGCTTCTAGCAGGCACAACTTTGCTATTTTTCTAGGGAGTAGAGCCCAGAGAAAGTCTTCTACTGAAGTGTCAATATCAGCACACCAAGTCCTACCTGGCGGGTCATTACGAAATAAGCATACATTGCCATGGCACTACCATAGGTGATGAAATAGGTGACTGGTTCCATAATGTCCCAAGAGTATTCCCACCAGGTGAGGCGGGCCAGAATCCCAAACTGAGTGGCCATGTAGGCCAGGCCTCCCCACAACACCAAGGTTGTCCTCTTCTCTGCTTACCTGCTGAGCTCCATCCTCACCTGCAGAAGGCAGAAACACACATTTTGCAGTCTCAGAAGTAATTATGTTAATACTGTTAAGAGATAATAATGTAAAATCAGTCCCTTATATTAATAGCAACATTAAGTGGTTTGAAACATGATTTGATTATGCATGATGCTTATACAAACAAACCTCAGCTTCTTTTCCATCACTATCTTGCTGTCACCTATATTTACTCTGAGCATGCTCTGAATGCCTCAGGAAAGTATTTATTTCTCTATGCTCAGAGATGTTTGCGCTGGCAATGTATGTACAGACACAAACTAAAACCCTCTAACTTTATAGATTCCCACAATGTTCTGTTGCATTAGCCCCAGCCTGTATTTACTAACAAGCTCATTTCCAACTACTTGAAGCAAGGAAACAAAATATTTCCACAGAAACCAGAAGCAGACATGGTTTGGTAAACACTTGGTTCAGTGATCTTAAAACTATGTGAAGCATGGCAGGGACCCAATTAAAACCTGGAAATACATCCAGGCTGCATTTGGAGGATAAATACAACACACTGAGAAGCTCCTTACTTTTTCTAGAGGTGCTAGTTGCTCCTTCAATTGCTCTAGTCTCCCTATCAGCTCCTTTTCCTTGTTCAGCTGGTGCTCCTCGATGCTCAAGGCTGTGTACAACT
>NW_005054594.1:372432-394210 GCF_000277835.1 Geospiza fortis | reverse complement strand
GCATTTTCATGGCTTAAGAGCTCTAGGGAAAAACACAGGCTGCTTTAACACACTGTGCCCACAGGGCTGCTCATGGGCCCTTGGGGAATCACTATTAGTCTGCTCTGGAAATGAACAAAACTATCTTCTCAACAAAGAGGCCTTTGGAAGAGCTCCAGCACTCTAAGACAATGTGATTCCCTGGAAAGAAGGGCCTTACTATGGGATATTCCTAAAATTTGATAAGAAGAAGGAAAAGAGGGGTGTCCTATAAAGCTGGCCAGATTATCCAACAGCTGCTTCTGATTAATATTTATATACAAGACAAACAAACTAAACTGGCTATGATCTATCACACCAGCTGTCAAGACATGGGCAGAATTCAGAATACAGACCACCAGGAACCAGAATAATTGGTGATGGCAACTGAACATTGTGGGTTAGGGACCCCACAACAGCCTCAGCAGCAGCACTTGGGAGTGCCAGTGTCAGAATTGTTTTCCAGCGCTCTGTGGGTAACACCCCTTGCTGTGCTGCCTGCAAAGGAGTGAAGCTCTCCCACACAGTATCTAGAAACAAGAACAGGGCCACGACTCAAAAACACCTTCATCCTTGCATTGCACCTCAGAAAACATTCCTAGAGGATACCAGTTCCTAAAGGAGTTGTGACTATTGCATTGTTTTACAGTCCACATGGAAAAAAAAAGAAGTTTGAAATTAAAGCAAAATATTTTGACATTAACCAAATAAAAAAAATAATTTTTGTAGTATCCTTGGACTTGTATCTAAAGGTATCAAAATATGAATTTACCAACTCAAAAAGTACACCAGCAGTTCAAGGGAAAAAAATGACTCAGTTGCCTGTGCCAAGACACACAAAGTACATAATTTCATTCTAGTTAAAGGGCTCCTGTTCTCCTACAAAGAAAAATCCATGTGTTCCTACTGAGGTGAACATCAAGAAGTACTTATTTAAAATTACAGTATTCTGGTATTTCCATTCTCAAATACACAAGGTGATCTTGTAAAAATGCAAAAGCAAGAGCTGAAAAGTTTGACAGAACTAATCTCAGTGCCTATTTGCAGGCACATTCATTTTAGCACAAACTATAGAAAGCTCCTTGGCAAGTGCATCCTAGGAGACACTTTCCTGTAACCTTGGTGATCCCAGAGCTCACCTAGCAGCACACAGTGGGTGACAGCAGAGTAACTTCTTTGTGTGTGTGGTACCCAGTGGTTTAGATATCCAGTCTGAGCAGAGAGCTTTCTGCTAAGGTGCTTTTGATGAGATGGGGGAAAAAATCATCTCTAGGTGAGGTCAGTCTACCCCACATTTATAGGAGAAAGACCATCTCACCAGGTACACTGCACTCCCATTTCCAGAATAACAGAACAATAAAATCCCCCACATCTGTGAGCCAAGAGCCAAACAGAAACAGCATTTCCCAAGCTGTCCCTCTTGTTTAAATCCTCAGAGGTAACTACAGGCATGCAAGAACCTGGTGTTTTATGAAGGCTATGAAGCTGTCCAGAAGAAAGAGGGCAGATAAAAACACCGAGTTCCTGCCTCCCCCAGTAATGCTGAAATGTCTCAAAAGCTTCTCAACAGGTTTTCACATCTTGAAAATCACACACGTTCAAAGAATATTATTGAAATGGATTTTCTTATTGACTCAAAATAGGTTGCTTTCCCTTCCCCTCATACCTGATTCTTCTAAAGGCACAGTCTCCTTTATTTCACTGTTTGGTAGCTAACGGGGTTTTGAGGTTTATCTGCAACATTTATTCTGCAATATTATCAGCAAAGTACCACACTTAAATGGAAACAATGTTAGCTGTCAGGGGAAGCAACAATTTATTCTTCCAAACCAGACAATCTAAGTTTCAATCTAATTCCCATCTTGTACTGCATTCCTTCAGAATGAGTTAAATTAAATTACTTTCCAGTAATTATTAAAAAAAAAATTTTGAAAAACTTAGAAATTAAAAGGAATTCTATTTCTTTGTTTATTCCTCTTGAGGGCTGGGGGCACTAGCTTTGAACAGAATGAAATATCTGCTTTTCATTAGTGATTATTCTGATTACTTGGATATCTCTAAATTGGGCTCCAAGGGCAGGATTAGAAACCAGGAGGTTTCCCTGTAGAAACAAGACTTCATGCTCCTGAACAAGTTAATAAAGCATGTTGTAGTGAAGCAGGGAACTGAATACTGAGATGTACTCCCCGTGCTGAGCAGAAGCAGGCTGCTTTACCTCTCTTTGGTGGTCTGACGTGGTAGGAGACATCATTAATGATCAGTTTGAAGTCATCCAGCAGAAGCAGGTCTATGCCTGTGGAGGAGGCCACACGTGTGCCATCTGTAAGGAAAACACAGATGATGCATTAAGCAGGAGGAACAAAGAACTTAAACATGCTGTGGCTAAGCTGTAACACCATCCCAAGTCCAGCTGTTTGGTTTCTATTCTTTGTAAATATAATAATGTAAATATTATTTACAGAAAACCAGAGGGTGGACCTCTTAATTTACAGTATTGAACTATGAAAAAATAGTACATCCAAAGTATGGAAGTAGTGTACAAAAATACAGAAAAACATAAAAATCTTTAGTAAAAATAGTCAAGTCTTCAGATGAACTTGATCTCTTGATGTGCTTTGCCATATGACCAAAAATCAAAGAGCCGAGTCCCTTAAAGCCAAAACGGAATTTGAGTTTACAAAATAACTTTAAATTCTTAGCTATTTACAATAATAATGTAAATATTCTTTGTAAAGGATGATACTTTTTGCCAGGACAATGAAAGTTGAAACATGACTGAGTTCTCATTGCTAAAGCAGGATACTGTTTCCCATGTACCACCTTCCATACCCAATTCTTTATAAATCAATTTGAACCTCTCTGTAGGTTGCACAGCTTGCATCTTTCCTACTAAATAGTAGGGAACTCACCAGAAAACATCTCCATTAGGACTGATTTCCTTGGCAGCACTGACTACACAATATTCTAACTCTAGGAATAGCATTTCTACCTTCTGCTCTTTCAGGAAGGTCAGAGAACCCGCACCACAGCGAACCTCCACTCCAAAAGCAAAAGGCTGGATGCAGACAGCTGGCAGGCAAGTAAATCAATCAGTTTGTAAACAAGAGTACCTGCTGAGTAGATTGCAACCCGATCAATCCCTCTGTCCTCTGCTCGCAGCTGTTGCAAGAACACCCCGACAGAGTCTGAGATGGGCTTCAGGGTGAACTGGCAGCGCTCGCGCCGCGATGGGAGACTGACGGAAATCACAGGCAGCCCGTTCTGGTAAACCACCGTCACTTCTGCAGAGAAAAAACAACAACAATACAAGTCATCGTCACAAGGTAACACATCTGCTCTACTTGTTCCACGGACAAGAGGCAAGCCTGATTATAATCTGAATATAACACATTAAACTTGCGGTTTTCTCAAGAGATGTGGCCAAAGAAAAATGGAGGTATAGCAGAGATTCTCACTCCAGTAACTTGGCAGTATTTTTCTGTACTTTGTGAAAGTTACTTACTCTCAACACAGTCACCTTTTAGTTACTCTCAACACAGTCACCTTTGTTCTAAAGGCAACACGATATCTAAAAGCCACAACACGGCAGCACAGTATGTTTTGGTTAGGTTTTGAGAATAAAAGCATTTTGGACTATGGAAGACAAAACAGTGCTGTTTATATCAGGATTTTATAGTTCAGGAGACAAAGGCAGATTGTGTCTATTAGGAAACATCAAGGAAGGACTCACTTCAAATGTTTATATTCTTGTTTAGTTCTGGTTTCTTCCTCCTTGTCCTGAGGCAAAACATGTAAGAAAGCAGTCAGGAGCATGAGGCTGTAGGAGAACAGCACTCCGAGTTTAGGCTTCAAGGTCATTTAATCTAAAATTCATGGGATCAATATGCTTTGTACTTTTCCAGACAGGCATTACTACTTAGGTGTAGATAAAACAAGATTTTTCCATTTCTTTGGTGCTGCCAAAAGCTTTTCTGAGGGCATTCTTGAGGATTTCTCTAATTCTAAAATCAATGGTAGTGACCTGTATGAGCTGTAGGCTGTTTATTATTTTACTGCCACAACCTGCTCCCTGTACTTCGTGAGATCCATACAGAGAAAAGAGAAGTCAAAAGTTCATATTCCCTAAGCCCTTTACTGAATCACAGTCATAACTGTCCTCAAGTGATGTAGTTGCTAAGATATAACAGCACACCTCAAAATGATTTGCTTTCATAGGTGTGTTTCTTATGTAAAAACACACAGGGTTTTTTATTGCTCAGAGCATTTTCTGTGTCTCAAGGATGGTGCAGTCACACCCACCCACAATTCATCTGCCTCAGTATCCCAACCTGTTGCAGCTCTGGTCAGCTCCTGTCTCCTTAAACTCAGTGAACTCATGCACTGACATGCTAAGTCATTTTAAGCAGCTAACATCAAAACCAGCCAGTCAAAAATTCAACAGAAGTAGAAATAAAGGCAAATAATGTTATTTTAACTAGCAAAGGGAACTATGGGGACAAGTCCTGAGGCAACACACATTTCCAAAAACGGAGGATTGTGGATATTGAGAAAGCATTTACCAAGTGCACTTGTACAAAGCCAGAATTCTATTTCTTAACTATCACGCACCTTCATGAAATGAATCAAGCATAAAAAAAGCTTTTTCCCTCTTGCAAGGGATTGCTGCCTTCAAGTCCTTAAAGACTAGATGGAAGCAACCAAGTATGGTCACCTAGAACAACTAAAGCATCCTAAGAGGCCCCAGCATCTGAAAACCTATCAATGCCTGTTCTCAAGACTCAGACATCTGACAGGATTTTAGTAGCTTAGTGTTTTGAAGTGCAGACTTCAGAGACAAGAATCAGATATTTAGTGGAAAGAAATAAAGCAAAGTGCTAATATATTTGGACTGCCAGACAGAATTTAGAGCTCCTTAGCAGCAGCTGTTATGACACCAGCTATCAGGTTTTCTTTAAATTTAAAATGCTACCTGGATCACACAGGCAGTGTGGCAGTTTTTTTTGCAGAGAAAAAGAGAGAACAATGTTTGCATTTACACTTTTTCCATGCATCCCCATCGGTACCACACCACAACCAGAGCTCCAGGACTGCCAGCTCTGGAGGAAGTGCCTACCAGGAACAGCCCTGCTGCATTTTAGGAGTCAAACAAAGCCTTTCACCAGGATTTCCAGCTTAGGGGAAGTATTAAAGACCAAATTATTTCCCTTCAAAAGACAGGGTCCATAAGCCTGCAAATACAGCTGTGTTTTATTTTCCTTGCAAAAACCTTGTAAAAATAATTTCCTAGCTTAATTCACTGGTGGGGAAAGTCCATGACTGCAGGTTGATCCTCTCACCGCCTCCCACACAAGCAATGCTGGTCAGATTTTTACTGCATTGAAGAGGGAAGAGGCAAAGAAAAGAAGGAAATCTGAAGGACACAACAACACAAACCTAACAGACAGCAGCAGGCAGCTCCAGTAAAAGTTATTAACAAGCCCGGGCGAGATGGCTGCCTCACTCTTCTCTCCCACAGCCCTGTGTGTCTTCTGCATCTACTTCTCAAGTTACTAAGGGGACAAAGCATTTGGCACCTCTCTAATTACAGTGCTAAGGTTTCAGCTAATCTTCCTCTAGTTAAATTTTAAGCCAGGATTTAAAGGCAGTAAAAGAAATTCATTTTATACAAGTCTGCTGCACTTCCATTTACAGTCACCTACAGCCTGGCCAGGAATGGTGCTAAATGAGACCGTGGGGGATTTGAAAAGCTTTACATGCTGTATTAAATGTGGGGTTGCTTTGAGGCATGAGTTCCATCCAAGTGCCACAGTTTTGACTCAAACATATCTGCACCAGCAAGAGGTCATGGGTATTTTTTTTAAAGATTTCCCTTTTTGCCTAAGATCAATTTGAGCAACAAACGAGGTCAAAATGAAGTACAGGAAAAGAAAAAAGTGTGGCCAAAGAAGTTAGTGTTGAACATTGGCTGCTGGTAAAGGCAAAGTTATAGGAAGAAATAATGAGAGAATTATTCAAGCACAACACGAGGAAAGGTAAAAATCAAATCAGCACAGGCAGGTTATCTTCTCAACCTTACACATGCTCTACACTTCTACCTGTTTAAGCTGCCAGGTTTTCATGCAAGCTCTGCAGAGCAGTCATGTTCCCTTTGTCTTTGCACACTTGTTATCCTGGCAGGGGAAGCAGGAACCCTTCATTTATTAGCTTTCAGACCTTATTAACAAGCCTTAACAAGGAGAGGATCCACTCCATGCCCACGTCTGTCAGCACAAGCGCTCCACTCCCTGTGCACAGCATGCAGATGTTGAGCAGCTGAAAGCTGCTCCTTTCCTCTTTGCATTGTGGCACACTGAGATTTTTTACAGTTCCACCAGTGCATCCTTTTGCTTTGTGCTCTGACAACCTTACCAAAAAAGCTTCATGCCTGAGCTGTCCCAGAATTTAAATAAAGGAATAATATTGCCTTGGCTTCAAAGCTTATTTACTGTAGTAAATGATGCTTTTGACTATTCTGGCATGTAGCTGAACTGCACTTTTGTTACATAAATGGACTTAAGGGGGCAGGTAGGGTCAGGCTGAAGGGACCACAGTGAGTGTTCTGGTGCCACCTCCCTGCTCAAGCAGGGACATCCCAGAGCACATGGCACAGGATTGTGTCCAGATGGCTCTGGAGGACCCTCAGTGAGGGAGACTCCACAGCCTCTCTGGGCTATCTGTTCCAGTGCACGGGAGATCTTCCTCACGTTCAGGTAGAATTTCCTGTGCATCAGTTTCTGCCTTTTGCCTCATGTCCAAGTGCTTGGCACCACTGGGCAGAGCCTGGCTCCAGCCTCTGGCACCTCCCTCCAGGAAGGGCAGCACCCTGAAGGGCAGGGGTCATACAGACCTCACAGCTACATCAGAAAGAAGGCTGGCAAAAAGACTTGGACAGTTGCACGCAATTCCATGTTTCTTGATAAAGCCTGTCCAGTTTTGTAAGGACAGTTCATAGAAAAGCTGCCCATTGCCTTAATGCTTCCTGACGTTGTTCTCTCTGTCGCTTCCTTAGCTCCAAACTGGATTGGTGCCCAGCCAAAGAAGCCTCCACCAGAAAAGGGGGCAGGGAATGAAACGTGAGTTGGGGAAGTCCAAGCGAGGCAGGAGCTGGTGTGTACTCACCATCAGAGGGCACTACGGTACTGCAATACACCACTCTCACGCTCTGCCAAGGAGACAGCCGCTGATGCACCTGGAAAACACGGGAAAAAGGACAAATGCTCAGAGTCTGGCAGGATCCGGCCCCCGCCATCTCCCGTGCCCCCTCCCCAATGCCCGCGCCGGGCACTTCCTCCGTCTGCAGGAGCGGCCGCAAACCCGGAGCACCTGTCAGGAAAAGCCTCCTCCCTCCCCATCTGTCACCCCACAGGGATTCCCCCCGCAGCCAAGTTCACCTCTACACACCTCACTCACTCTCCGCACAGGTAGCTGAGAGTCTAGAACAGAACACTTGTGGTTTGTTTTCCTTATTGTGGATTTTTAAAGCCACCCGGTCAAGCAGTTTTAAGAAATCCATTTAGCTTACTACACAGACACACAGTAGAAATCATAGCAAAGCACAAGTCTTTAAAGGTTACAAAAAGAAGTTTTTTGCATAACCAGGATGGATGTTTAGAGTTGTGGATTAACAGGGTCGTTCTCTTTGGCTGTTTTCCATGCCAACATTACTTTTCTCATGTCCTTACAGAGGGAAGCTGAACTCTGAGACATGAAGCAATAAACATGCCTGCGCATAGAAGAACAAATTGTTCCAACATAAAAAGCAATAATTGTAATACTGAGCTGTAAAAATAAAAAACAACAGCCCAACAGGAAGAAAGCACATGAATGGGTTTGCATGTTCTGCAAACTTAGCAAGAGACTCATTTGCCCATGAAAATCTCCAACCAGACTGATTTAAAGTCTATTTTTAAGATTATATTACACTGGTTATTTACTAATCCTTCCCCAGCACTGAAATTACAACTCTGGCACAAAGCAGCCCAACTGTACACCACAGTAAGGGGTAACACACAGCTCTCACCTGTCTCTAGTGGTTCATATTTCAGTGGATAGCCTCAGATTTTTCAACAGCTGTTGTCCAATTTGGACATTCCTACAGTCTGGGATACTTTTTCTTTGCTGAATGCTAAAACACAGCTGCCAAACTTACATTTTTATAAAGGTATCTTACAGGGAGGACTTGTTTAAGTAAACCTCTAATGAAGTTTGCAAACAAAACCCAGATTGCTGATTATTTCTCTGCCAAATTGTCCAGACCTCTGTGTTTCATGAGGTTACCTTTGATAACCTACTTTGAATGGCTTTAATTGCTATTTCCCTTGTCCTCTGAAGCCTGATATCCAAACCAAGGAGAGTTCCTACTAATCTTTCTCAAAAGCAAGACCTTTGGCCCTGATGGTTACTGCATTGACAGCTCTAGAAATTCACTGTGACATGTGCTGTATTTGTATTTCATTTCTATCCATTTTGACAACAAAAATCAGTCATTTTCAATTTGCCTCCTCTCAACTGCATTTTCAGCTTCCCAGGGTCAAATCAGACAGGAAAATAAGTGGGCACCAAACAGCTGTAACTCAAGTGGGGAGCTGAATGCTTCAGCAAAAGTAATGTAAAAAACACGAGCTGAATGCTTCAGCAAAAGTAATGTTGTAAAAAACAGTTGCATGTTGGGAACCAAAGGACAAATTTGCTTTTTTGCAAGTGAAATAACCAGGTCTTCTTGACTCTGACAGCATGGGCTGCTGTTGAGCAATCAGGACTACCCCTCCCACTTGAAAAAACCCAGGTTTTAGACTCAAAACTATCTGAGAAAAACACAGCTATGGTCCCACATACTGTACAAATCCAGCTCTGTTGTCTTGGCATTACTGTTATATTATTAACAAAGTCAGAAGCTTCAAGGATCAGATGTGGTACCACATGCAAATCAATTTTCAGAACCAATTTTTACCTAAGGAGGGGAATTTCAATCTTTCCAAAGATAGTATCAGACACAAAAACAAGTGGGCAGAATTCACTCAGTGAGACACAAACTCTCCTCAGTCAGAGAGCACTACCCCAAAAACTGTTTGTAGGCACGTTTTACCTGATCCCACAGCACAGCTAGCACTGATATGAGGTTTTTATTGTTTCACTCTCCCCCTCTACACAACATAATTCATTCACTTTTCAAACACTGCACAGCAGGACTCTGCCTTTCTACCAGATGTGGACAGCAGCCCAAAAACACAGTTCTCAGAACATCCTAAACCCTGCTAAAGCCAGCATTATCCTACTGCAAAACAACCGTGTAGCTGGAAGATATTATCAGGTAGCCCAGGCAAAGACTTTGCCTTAAGGCTATGAGTATCTGACAGATACAAGCTCACTCCAGAAGCCTCCTGCCCTCATAAAACAAAACAGGGAAAAGGCAAAACAGGTTGAAAAAACCAGGGCATGTTAGGTGACTCATCAAAAAGCTGAGGTGTCCCCACACTTAACCCCTTGCACAATTCCTGCATCCCAATATGGGTTGAACCCCTCTGTTTCCTGAACACTCCCCTCCCCAGCAGTGTATATTTTACAGGAGAGATGCTGCCAGAACATTTTACAGGGGAGATGCTGTTAAAGCACTCGTATCTGTCACTCCTGCAGTTCTGAACTGTGCTGCTGGTGCAATTCCTTATCAACAACAACAGTCTCTACTGGGCAGGAAGGGAAAAAGAGGAACAAATGAGCTCAAAACTGAGCAGAGACCAAGATGTCATGGTATGTCATCCAAGGTTAGCAAGAGCTTAAGGAGTCATCCATCATTTTTATTCCTGAAGGGAGACTGTTGTTTTAAAATTGAGATGGAGAGGAATGTTTGAACCCATTACCCGATGTCTGCAGTTCAACAGCTTCATACAGGAAGGTGTCAGAAGGCTGAAGATGGGGATGAGAGCAGAGCAGGGCACAGAGAGGAACCCTTTTCAAGCTTTACCGATCAGATCTGCCCCTCAGGCAAACAGCCAACAGCCCACCCCCCTTCAGCAACCAAGGGTGCAATGACTGTACCCAAATTTTGGTCGATGCAGGCTTGTCCACCCCTCCCAAAATAAGCAATTCTTGGGAGTGTGAAAAGCACCAAGCCAGACCACAAAAGCAAAAAGCTTCAAGCACTAGGATAACTTTCTGGGTCTCACAGGAACACATGCAGAGATTCACATTCCACATCCATCAGATCCTTCATTTCCTGCCTTATCTGCAGTAAGATGCATGCTAAGAGGCTCAGGGTTATGCAGCAGCTGCACTCCCAAAATAATTAAAGGAGCAAGAGGGAAAAAGTCCCAGTCCTCTACCTAAAACTAATCCTTCCTCCAGGTCTGTATTAGCCAACCCAAAGGCAAAAAGAACAGCATCTCTCTAGGTCCTAATGCAGCTTTCTCAACATTACCTAGGTGACAAAGTCAATCAAAGCCTTGCTGAAAAAAATCAACCTTTTGGCTACTCTGATGGAAAAAGAAGGAGCAGCTCCTGTTCTGCAGGTAAGTAATTATCAATGATGAAACACTAACAACTTTAAAAGATTGAGTCTCCAAACACTAATTAAAATCAGAAAAGAGGTTGACCGGGAAAAAAACCCCACACCCCAAGCATGAAAAAAGGTGAACAGCTGACTCTAGAACCCAAGTAAAACATGCTGCTAACTCATTACCTGGAGTACCAGTGCAGCAAGAACTGCAGAGCTTTTGTGAAAAACAGAGCATTCTCTGCATAAACGTTTCTTACTACAAGTAAAGCATTTAGGACCCACGTTTGCAAGTGCTTCTGGCACATCTATTTCACAAATTACGAGGGGCTTCCTTTATATGAGGCTGCCTTAAGTCTGATCCAAAGCAGCTCACCTTTTCCAACAAGAACCAGATATTTTCCCCTCTATCCCAACTTCTGCTGCACGAAACACTGAATGTCTTTCCTGGCTCTAAAAGTGGTTATCCTAAAACCTCCAGGCTGGAATCTCAGTGATGAAAATTGCTGTGAGCTTCCCCAAGCAGCCCCAGCAAGCCAAGCCACCCACCTCAATCATGCTGAAGGGCTCCATTTATCTGCCTTTACCTCATTTCTGCTCCTGTACTCAATCTGTAAGATTTTGGTCTCTCTTAAACAGGATGTTGGAACCCTGGATGCTGAGAATTTTAGACTCTCTGTGCTGACACACACTGACCCCCAAGAGAACGCTGCATTTGACCTGAGGCCGTGGAGAAGACTTCCAAAATTGAGTAACAGAACTAAGATTATGAGTGACTAGTTTGATTAGAAGTGTGTAATATCATGCAGTAGAGAACTTGGGATTTAAAGTTTTAAAATATAACAATATATATAAAGCTAAGATAAAAGTTTTAAAGCAGTAACTAGTCCTTCTTCTTCATGAGTTTGAGTAGTATTTTGTAATTAGACAGAAAAGTCCACATTAACAAGACTTGAGTGATTAGTTATTAACTTAAAAGTAGAAATAATTTAAGTGTTATTTCTTAATTAGATAGTTTTTCCTTAAAAGACCTTGTAGAGATACATACGAAGCCATTTTTGTAACCTGTTAGTGAAACACTGTAGAACTCACAACTTGTGAGACTCTAATATAAATAAAAATAATAAACATCTAAGTCTAAACACAAAATGCTTTCAATCCCAACCAAAACAAAAAAATAAAGAATCAACACAGTACCTCAATCCTAAATTATCAAAGTTCCCTTCTGTCCTCCCCTTTTCCTTCCCCTTCACACCAGCTGTTTGCAAAGTAAAGGAGACTCAGGGCAAGCCCCTGCCCTGACCCTGACCAGAAACCTGCTGTCTGAGGGATGAGATGTGTGACTTCCCACCACAGCCAGTGGTTCTGCAGCAGCACATAAGCTCTGCCTGGATTGAAGTACACTGAGCTGTGAGGGATTGACTGGGGCCAGCTGCTCCCAAGCTCCTTGGGAACAGGACAGGATAAAAGGATGAAGGCAGGGAGATCAGTCACCACTGCTCACAGGCTTAACAGACTGGACTAAGGGAAAGTTGATTTACTGCCAATTAAAGTAGATAATATCAAGAAATAGCCCGAAATGAACACTTTGCCCCTAACCCCACCCTTTATCCAGGATCCAAGTGTGCCCAGAAACATCTTAGGCACTGCACAGTGAGATCCCTCATCCCCTGGGTACCCCACAGAGAGACTCCTCAGCCCCAAACACCCCACAGAGATCAGAGACTCTTCAACCCCAGACATCTCTCAGCATCCTGAGACACCCCACAGATAACAGAGACCACTCATCTCCATGATACCCCAGATATCAGAGACCCCTCAGCTCTGTGACACCCCACACAGCCTTCGGAGACCCCTCAGCCCCATGACACCCCAGATATCAGAGACCCCCCTCAGCACCAGACACCCCACACAGCCCCCTCAGAGCCCCCTCAGGCCCAGGCCCCCCCCCCAGTGACCACCAAACCAGTCTGCCAATAAACCCCTGACAAAGGAGCCAGTGTGTGGCTCTGAGCACTCACAGGACCTTGCCAGCCCGCAGCAGTCCCTCACTGAGGGCTCTGAGGGCCGCGCCGTGACCAGGGGAAGATGGCGGCGCCTCATGAGGGACCCGCCGGCTGCCAGTGCCAACCTCAGCTAATTCCTGCTAATTCCTCCTCAGCGTCCTCCCTGCCTTCCTCAGACACCCCAAAGGGACCAAAACAGGCCTGTCTGCCACTGCAGATGTCTGCCTGCACCTCTCACCCCCTCTTTTCTTTCTGAGGTGCCTGGACACCATTGCCCACTTCCAGGATCTCTCTTTGAGAGAAAAATATTTTAAAAAAATCTCAATCTTCCTTTAAAATTGACCCCGACTTTACCAGGAATTTTCAGCCCTGTATGGAAGATCTTCTCCAGCTTCTCGCTGTGGTCTCTGGATACATTCACACAGCCAATACAGCCATGTAGTATTTCCCAGAAGAAATACCCTGGGCTGCTGTTTGGGAGTCTGGGATGTGACAGAACACCCCCTGATCCCACAAGGGTACAGCTCACACTGCATCCATGCAAACCCCCAGGGATCTGGCTGGAGAGGGAACACAGTGGGGAAAGCTCCTGTACCCAAGAGCTGTGCCCTCACAGTGACAGCAACAAGCCAAACACTTCTGAGCACAATTTTCTCTAAGTCCAAACTGCTGCCTTCTTCAACCGTCTCCCAGGACCCAAACAACACTTGTCTGATTAAATCCCTCTGCCTTGAACTGATTCCTCTCTCTCTCTTTGACAGCACGCCCTTGCTCCATCCCACTCAAGAGGTCAGATTTTGCACCAAAAAGAACATTTTGCGCCCACTGCCTCCACAGGGCAGCGCTTCATGCGGATGAAGGTCAAGCAAACAAGAACCCATCTGAACTGCAGTGCTTTTCTTCGTGGATTTTTTCTTCTGTGTTTTAAAATCAGGCTGTAGACAGACACAAAAAAAAAAAAAAGGCAATGCCAGCAAGATGTGGGAAGTGTTATTCCTTACATTTGGAAGCACTTTGTATGACCTACGCGTTAGCAAATGATCTTCATTTGCCTCAGTTCTCGTTCCTGCCTGAATTTTCTCTTCTTCCAGCATTAGTACAAAGCTCTAGCACATCTGCTAGGAAGGGAACATAAACAGGAGGTGAGCTATAAATACTCCTTTCTCATCCTGCTTCCTTTGCCCATCTGCCTAAAAAGAAGCAGGTAATCCACAGTGTCCAGGAAGAGGAGGGGGAAGGAGGAAAGAGATTAATTCTCTGCAGAAAAGGGAAAAAGCAGGGATGAAGTAATTGTTCCTCATCCTTCATTGTGCCTTTCTCCCAGGCATTACTGCTGCTCTGGAGAAACTGAACTGAGGAGTTGCAGCAGGAACATCCCTGCATTTGATGGGTTTGATGGAGCCTCTGGGAGACAAGAGAAGGAAGAGGAGGTAATAAAAGGGAAAAAGGTTGAGCTGACATCTTAAGCACATCAGTCAGGCAGAATCTATTGCTTGGAACAGGTGCTTCCCTTGCCACCATCCACATCACTTCTCCCTTAACTAAAAACCAAATCAAAACCCCAAACCAAAACCTTCTCTCAGTCTGTATTCTTAATTTTATTGCAAGTGCCAACAATTTACAGAGAAATACCAATTCCTAACTTAAGGCACATGATAGGCAGGGTACACCAGACCCTCACACTCCCTCTTTCACCCAACCTTCACACAAAACCTTCCTGCCTCTGGCAGACAACACAAAACAGGGCTGGAACTTCTCCCTGACAGTTTGTGATGTCAGATCACAGTTTCACCATGAAAATATTTTTGCTTTGCTGGAGCAGGATGGTTTGGATTCCAGTTCTTTAATACAATCCTCATGGTTACTGGGGAAAAAAAAAAAAATGAGAATTTTAATTCTTTTGAATCCTGAAGGCTTGAAACATAGAACTCAAACAAAACACTAGGATGCATTTAAACTTCTGTCAGCTTTGAAACCTGAAAGCTAAACTCCTTTCCCTAATTTCCAGATTCATCACTTGAATCTTACTGAAAAGGTTTATAACTCTCTTCTCAAAATTAAGGGGGCTGTCAACCACTGTTTAAAAAAGGTTTGAAGAACTCAGTGAGTTCTGAGCTCACTAATTTCAGGGATTTTGTCTCTCTCAGCCACCCACAGCTGAAAACTGCATAACCAAGAGAGAAGGCATCAGATGGATTCCCCTCAGCCATTTCCCTGGGGCAGCTCAGCTGTTATTTTGTTGTTTGGTTTCTTGTTTGATTTTTTTCCTCTAGCACTTACCAATCCCATTAGGCAACTCCTTTAGCCTCTGTTAGAACCAGTTTCAAACAGGAGCTCTTGTCCCTCTTCTCCCAGTGCAAAAAGAGCTTCCCAGTGAGGAGGAAACAGCACCTCACTGACATCCCTGCACTCCAAGCACCAAGAATGAAACAATGAGCAGAGTTACAGAGCAAGATTGCCCCAAGTGCAAGGGAATTCCTTCTGCCTGGTGTGTGTGCTGGGGAGCAGCCAACTCCCACTGGTTTTCCAGGGAAATGAACTCAGAAAGGAGGGAACCTCACTGGTGAAAAGGCACAGCAGGCTCATGCAGGCTTTGGAGTCAGAGCCAGCACATGCACAGCTTGGGAGGATCTGCACAGCCTCAAATATGGAGAGGTGCAACATCCTGCAAGCCACAGCACATCCCACTGCTGGGGGAGTCCTACACCATCAGCTCCCTGCAGGAAAGCACAACACAAAACAATCTCATCTCTCTGGCTAACTTTATCCCTGGGTTTGGTCCAAAAGGTGGTGGAACAGAAAGGTAAGTACTGTCAGACAGCAAGAGGCTCTACCCACAAAGGCACATCCAGGCAGTCCACAAAAAGTGGTTCCTTCTCTGGGATTATGAGCCTTATAGGGTGAGCCTAGAGGCCAAACTCACTTTAGGATTGAATCCTTTATGAGGCACTTAGCAGGGAAGTTTAAGAGTGTTGCCCAAAAGTGCCAGACAAGCTTTATAGATATTCTGATTCTCACAAGTTCACTCCCTAAGCAAAAAACTAAGTTTGGCTACAAATACCTGCAGCCAATTCACACTGGCCAGGTTTATTCTTGAAGAAATACCAAAGTGTAGGATGTTCAACTTGGCATTCTTCCCTGCCTTCTATAATCAGTTTGCAGCAGTTTACCACCAGGTGAGATTAGTACAGTAAAAATCAATCCTTTTGCTAGTCCCATACACATCTCATGAAGCCCTGGAAGAATCCTCCAGTTGATTAAGGGTAAATGCCTGACATGCTCCCCCTGGATACACTGCCTGCTATAAGGATTGTTACTGTGCAACTCTGGCTTCTAAATCCCTTATGTTCCCTGGCAAGACTAGAGCAACAGAAGGAAATGAAAAAAAAAATTCCAATAAAAATATATGAATGTTTAAAGCCATTAAAGAACTCCATTTAATTGTGCTACCAGACCACAGATCAAGGATACTTACACACAAACTTAATATCCCTATGTGTTAATGTTTAATGTCCTTTGGTTAACGATGCACTTTTACTTATTTTGCAGGATTGCCCTCCTCCTGTGCCCCGAGAGAGGAGATGGTGCAATGCTCACCTCCTGCGTGCCATAGGTACGTGCCTGGAGAGGCAGCCTGGCAGAAGTCAAAGCAGGAGTGAAAGACAGTGCTCTGCAGAGGCAGATCTTTATTGACACACCAACAACGTGCAGGAAGAACACAAACACTTTAATTGTCAACCTGATGCTTAACTGGTGTGTTCAATTCACTTCCCAAGGCTTCCCAGTTCAGCTTTTCCCGGCTCATCTCACCTGGTTTATCTGGGAGAGGAGGAGGTCATGGAGTCACAGAATCCTGGAATGGTTTGGGTGGGAAGGAACCTTAAAGATCATCTTGTTCCAGCCTCTCTTCCCATGGGCAAAGACTCCTTCCACTATCCCAGGTTGCTCCAAGCCCTACCCAACCTGGCCTTGGACACCTCCAGGGATGCAGGGGCAGCCACAGCTTCTTTGGGCACTCTGTACCAGAGCCTGCCCACCCTCCCAGGGATCAATTCCTTCCCAATATTCCCTCTAACCCTGCCCTCTGGCAGTTTAAAGCCATTCCCCCCATAAATAGTCTCTCTTTCTGTAGGTTCCCTTCAAGTACTGGAAAGCCACAATTAAGTTACCCTAAAGCTTCTCTTCCCCAGGCTGAACAATCCCAATTCTCCCAGGCTGAACAATCCCAATTCTCCCAGCCTTTCCTCACAGCAGAGGTCCTCCATCTCCCTAACCATAAGAAAGTGGTGTTGACCCCCTCTGTACACCACAAGTAGCACCCACAGGGTATCCTGCAGCATTCTGTGCATGGTTTCAGAAACACAAACTTGCTCCTGGCTCCCCTGGAGCAGGAAAAGCTTTTATTACCTGTGGGACTGCTCCCCACAGCCCAGCCTTGGCAGCAGGTGGGGCTGACTGGAACACTCACTGCCTCATCACTGGTCATAAGCAGGAGGCCCAAAGATCAAAAGGTTTTTATTTAATTGACCATTGATTAAGGGAATGACTGCAACAGCATCTCCTAATAGCTCGCAGCTATTCATCTGAGCATCTCCTGCATGGCACTGCTGTGCTGCAAATCTGAATGTAATTAGGCTCAGATGCAGGGAAGCATAACAGAGGCACGGACAGATAAAGTTTGAGGAAAGCTGTAAAGTGAAGTCAATCCCTTCATCTAGCAGCCAGTGGCACCCTCAAAGCTCAGTTCACACCCATCACTCCTCCAGGCTGAGCCTGGGGGGATGAGAGGCTGGATGGCCTCGGGAAGGGCTGCTGCTCCTCTGGAGGTGCCACCTTCAGCACCAATCCACCCTGTCCCCTCCCTCCTCTGTCCTGGCAAAACCAGTCAAAATGGGGTTTATGGACACACACTGTGCACAAACCCACCTCTAGTTTATATAACGATTAAGTCCAGGCATCCAAGTTAAAATCACTAAAGAATCTTTAAGCAAAACAGACCTACGACTTCCCCTAACTTATCAAGTTAACCACTGCCAGGATGTGTGATAAACCCAAACATTTCATTCTACCTCGTTGTTTAAAAATACTGTTTTCTCTAAATTTTCTATCCCCCAGATCACAAGGCTTGTTTTAGTAGGATTTTAATTGAAATTTTTCAAATTGTTTCAGCTCAAGTATTTTTACTTTGTTTTAAAAGCACAGAACATATAATATACTGGGTTTACATCTCTACCTACAGTTTTTTTCCCCAAGGAAGCTGCTGCAGATTCATCCAAAGACAAACACACAACGAGGATCCAACACCAAACAAATCCATTTTCAACAGCCAGTCCCAAAAATTGATTTGAACTACTTGGCCAATTATAAGCTGCAAACCACACATCAGAGATGCACATGTTGCAAAGGGTTTGCAGTTCACACTTCTTTCCTATATGAAAGCTGAGGATTAACTCATATTAAGAGAGAATGAGAAGCCTTGGAAATGAACCACGAGAAAAATTTACTAGGAAAATGAACATTTTTCTAGTTATTAAGGCCATTTAAGAATGAACAGACCTGGGAAAAGAGATTATCCTGAGGGAGAGGGATTTGGAATGGAAAGTAACAGGAGACCTTTGGCTTGATCACTTCCTTAAAGCTTTTCCAAATCAATTAAACTGGGTTTAATATACTGTGATAGGTGTTCAGTGGTCTAGAAGAAGGCAATTTACAATTTGGCTCTGAGTTATACAAGCTGTCAGAGACACCTTTACAGTTTTGTATTTTCATTGACAATCTCAGTTAGTTAATGAGAATTGAACCATTCTTCCCTGGAAAATTAAATATACACACAAAACAGAGCAAAAAAGCCTCTGTGGAGAAGCCACAAAACGACAGGCATCAAGGTAAGGACTTCAAAACATACTTCAAAACATATGCTCTCCATCCAAGAGGGGAGGCTGGCTCAGCTCACTCTCCATACTTTCTTTCCAAGAACCTTTTTAATGCTTTCTCACTGCACTGAATAGCCCTGGGAAGCAGGGCTTTCCCTTTGATCCAATGCTAATTATGACTTAAAGCTCTTTCAACTGTGAATCCCAGGTTTCTGCTCCTCCATGGAGATAGCTTTAAGAAGCCAGAGAGAATCACAGAATCCCAGACTAGCTTGGGTTGGAAGGAGCTTTAAAGCCCATCTCATTCCAACTCCCTGCCATGGGCAGGGACACCTTCCATAGACCAGGCTGCTCCAAGCTCCCTCCAGACTGGGCTTGGACACTTCCAGGGACAACCACAACTTTTCTGGGCTACTTGTGAAGGCCTTCCTCACCCTCACAGGGAAGAATTTCTTCCCAACATCCCATCTAACCCTGCCTTCTGGCAGTCTGAACCCACTCCCTTTTGTCCTGTCACTATCTGCCCTCTCTCTCCTTTGTTTTTAAAATTATTTTGGCTGTGTTGGGTGAACAAACAATGGGGAGAGCACATTTCCCCAGCTGATATGCTGGTAGGACTCTGCCTGGTTTTCTAAGCCTGTGAAATCTGCTGGGGTCACAGCTCTGCAGCCTGATAAAAAAAATCATCCCCAAAACAGGCATCAGCAACTCGAAAAGTCCAGACATAAAGGAAGAGTGATTCAGGGCATTACAATCTGTTTCTTTCATCCCTCCCTGCTTACACTGCTTTGCTGATGGGTGGTGGGATCCAAACAACTTGTGAGCCACAACCAGCTGCCACAGCTGCTGGTCACAATTCTTTCCAATGAGCTCTGCTGAAAGCTTGCACAGCAAACACTCACATGAGACATCGAAAGCACATCCCTCTTTCAAAGGGATTTTTGGTTTTGGTTTTGTTTTTTTTTAGTATAGGACAAATTTTATTGCTCAAATCAGACAGAAAGCAATAAGGTGATGAGTTCAGGTATGAGGCCCAGGCATTTTCAAGCAGAGTTTATCCTTTTGGGGGAGCAGGAGGCCCAATGGGCTCTGGAACTGCCTCAGAGAGCTGAAACCTTGCGTGCTTTCCCAGCACAGCACTGAAAACGCATTAGTCCTTGAGAAAGCATTAAGAGAAGCACTAAAATAGCTGGCTGGGAGGAGCATAAGTGGCTGTCCAGACAAATACTAGGAGAATCCATAAAGAGCTCTGGAGGCAAAAAAAAAATCCTCAGTAGGAAAGCAGACCATTGCTGCAGACACGCAAACCAGGAACACTTAGAGCAAGTTCAGACTAAATATCAAAGATCACTCATTTCTGAAGGGGAACAGTCACAATGGAAACCAAAAACATGCACAAGGCACGGCTGGGAAAGCAGCAGCTAGATGAGCACAGAGCAGGGAAACAGGAGGAACACAGGTCACAGCCTTGCTACAGCGCTGCAGGACACTGCACCAGCTGCAGTCAGATTTGCTCAGGAGTGCAGGAACCCAGCAAACCCACTCAGGCAGAGCACATCCCACATGGATTGCCTACAGACAAGCACCATTTCTGCAGTGACATTCCCAATGACCCTGTGCCATCTCCAGTGAGGAGGCTGTACAGCAAACAACCCCCTCCCCAGATCTGATCTTTCACACAGCAGGCACAGGGTACCTGAGTGTTTTCAAGCCAGTTTGAAAAGGCCAAAGTCTCCTCTCCACACTGTGTTCCTGTAATTCAAGGATATCACTATAAACTTGGGAAAATAATTCAGGCAAAGTTACAACTGCAAGAGCTTGAACACAGCCTGGGAATCACACCTGAATGGTGGGTGACTGGCACACCCTTCTCCTCTGGGGATAAATTTCTTCTCCACATTAGGAACCCAGAAAGATTCATTCCAATATGCCTGCAGGCAAGAGGAACAGAATTAATTCAAGTTCACCTGAGGTTTTTTTCTGGCATTGAGAGGTTATGCTAACAAGCTGTTTATGAAGTTATGCTGTATTTGGAAAGAGGGGCAGGGGGAAGCTTTGGCCTGTCCCAGCCTTTCTGAACAAGGTCATCAACAAGTTGTCACAAGTCCCTATGTCCAGCAAGGGGCTGGGCCACCAAATGCCTCAAAACCACAGTATTTCAACTTTTTAACAGTAACAAAGAGAGACATTAACAGTTTCACAGTCTAGAACAGAGTCTGTGTGGTGCTCGGCTTGGAAACATTTGTGAAACCTGTTCCATTTCTCAGCTCTTATTTGTAATTAATATATTCAGTATGTTTAACAACACAGTAGCCAGTCTGACAGACTAACAGACATAGTAAATAGATCAGATCAGCAATAACTGCTGTTCTCACCTTTTGTAGAGAGGGAAGATGGATTTAAATCCAGTAAAACATTAAGCGTCATGAATTTGACACCATGACTCTCTGGATTACCAAAACCTCCACCCTCGAGAACACTGAAAAATGCAGAAGCATCATCTCCCAGACCACTGAGCAACCATCACTCCTTTGGCTTTGCAGGCTGGTGTGAAATGCGTTGGCAAGTTTGCAGGAGAGCGTGTGGCAGCTCAGGGGATGACGTCTGGCAGAGGGAACTTGCTCATGCACATTTATTATTAATTAATATCAAACTCCTTTTTTGGAATTCTGCATCTTCCAGACAGAAAGTCCCGCCTAAGGAAGATTAAATACCTGGTTTCTCCAAAACAAAGCAACTTCTAGCAAAGCATCTTGTAAAAGTCACGCCTCTTACCCAAGTGTTGGATCCATAATCTCCCTGGACAGAGAGGCAGCTCCTCTGATGTTTAAAACCCCCAACACCCTGCAGGAATCCCAGCAGGGAACAGGAGCACTCTTGTCCCTGCTGGCTGAATGCCACGGGCGTGCAAAGCCAGCTCCACCTCACGCTGTGGTGCTGCTCCCTTGCTGATCTCCAGTAAGGGCTCATCAAGGCTACCAAGCCACAAAGCCCTGCAGTTCTGTAGAGCCACCTTGTACCCTCCTGGGCACCAGGAGGTTACAGAAAGGGGCTGTAAAACTTCCCCCCTATTCCCCTTTATCAGCCCTGCACAGAACCACCGACACCTCTGACACATCTTAGCTGGGTAAGAAAAACCAGGACTTGCATAAATGGAATTTACTAAGATAAATAGAAATAAAGCCTGCACAGTCCCAAATAGATTTCATTAAGCTTTCCCCACACTATTTACAGCCGAGCAAGAGGCTTAAAAATGCTCATTCTGATCTGGCTAGAGATCTAGCTCTAGCTCACACAAGGGTCAACCTCACCTTAATGGGGTGACACAAACTTCTTTTGGTGCCCCAAACCTT
>NW_005054594.1:342038-372421 GCF_000277835.1 Geospiza fortis | reverse complement strand
CTTTCCCTGCTCTTCTCCTCTTCCCGCAAGCCAGGATTTCTTTGATTCTCAGTCTAATTAAGAGATAATTTTAACTCTGTCACTGGTTTGATTGCACTGGTGCTTAACGACACTATTAGGCAAATCATTGCTGACATGTGGCACCTTTTCCATCTGACAGAGACACGCTCAGTGGGGAGGATGGGGGGAGACTCCAGAGAAACAACCCCTGCCAGTGCTTAGATTTAACAGGCTACAGCTGTTGAAGCACTGCCTGGGCCACCATAACCACTTTATCATGAACAACAGGGGCAAGACAAGCAGCTGTAGCCGCAGTCCAACCTGCCTAGCATGTCACATCCAAGGTGACCTGTGAAGGACAAGGGGCCAGCTGGATCCTGGAACCACCACTGAGGAGCCTGAGCAGCACAGGAGCTGCACCAGCCAAGCAGACAACCAACCAATCTTCTGTACTTGAACACCGACTGTGCAGGACCCTTCCTGCTCCATTCCTGCAGGCTCTGAGACTGCCTGTGGCACATTCTGGCAAAGGGCAGTGGAGCCCATCAGCTCCAACGTGGAAATGCTGCTTTACAAGCTTTCTGTTCCAGGAGAAAACACAGCAGGTTCAGTCACTTGCTGATGCCTGAGAGGCTCCTGTGCCTCACTCAGGTCCATTTAGAGCAGACTACTTCAAATGAACAGTAAGTTAGACAGAACAAGGAGCTTTGCAAAAACCACACACAGCTGGCTAAGTTCTATGAAGGGAGTGTTTCCCACCTTGTGATTCCTTCAAGGATCCCAACAGAAGTACACAAGCAAACAGTAAGACATCATTTAACAACTCAGTGTGCCTAAACTGATTGTTAGGGCATCAGTGAGTCATTAACTACCTAGTTCAAACAGCTGCTTTCTCCTTCTAGGAAAGCCTTCTGTCCCACACACACAAATTTGCATGGAGGAACCATTCTGCAAGGCTGTGACACCAGAGCCTCCTGCAGCAGCAGCCACAGCTGCTGACTTTGCCAATTGCCCCTGCTCAGCAGCTGCTCCAGCAACACATCCCATCTCTGAAGCACCAAGTTCTTGTGCTCTGCTGGAGTAAGGAGAAAGCCAGGTCCAGATTACACAGCAGAGATTTACAGCCACAATCAGAGGTCTTCTGCAGTCCAGCCCCTGACTGAAACACACCTGCAAACAAACAGTGTTTCTGTCTTCTGAAGTTTCTTGTTAACAGCAGACTGTGCTAAGTGTCTAAACCAGGTCACTCAAGGAGACAAGTGATGAGCTGCCTTTGCCTGCTCCTTGGGAACAGCAGGAAAAGGTTGAGGTAATAGAGGAGGCTTTAGCTGGTTGCCAGTGTCTGCTCCTCACAGAAAGTACATTTCACAAGTCCTTTGGGTGACTGGCACCTTTGCATCTCCTCTCCATGTGCTACAGCACCTGGGAGCAAGAGGAGTCTGAGACCAAGCAGAGATGTTCCAGATTGCTTAAAACAGATCTCACATGACAGAAATGGCTCAAGTACTATCACAGGGAATGCTTCTTATACTATTTTACCACATTACAAGGGAAAAACCCCTCCAAGGTCTCTTGCAAATCAATCCTGGGAATCCATTTTTCCTGCTATTCACCATGGTAGCTGAGTTTACAGTCCCTGGCCATGGAGAAGCAGCCAACCTGGGACAGCTGGACAACAAAACAGAATTCCAGAAGGGCTTTTAAAGGTCTCCTTTACTGACTTGATGTTAAACTACAGCACAGTCTGCCAGTGCTTTGCGGCTCCCTGCAGCAGCTCTTTTCCCTTAATGTGCCAAGAAAAGTCACCAGTGCTTCACAGGTGACATGAGAGAGATCATCTCCATGAAGTCACCGGGGCCACCTTAGGAGGGACAGCCAAGGGACAGCTCAACCAACAGGAGAGGGCACACAGAGAGTCAGCTGGCTGGTTTCAGAGCTGCTGCTGACAGCACCTATGATTTGTGTCATGACAACAACATTTCTGAAGCCATCAGCTGGTAGCAGCTATCAACAGCAGCAAGATGGAGAGCAAATCCATGAGCTGCCAATGGCACTACCCAGAAAGTCTGTGAATATTCATGTCACTAAAGCACAAATGAATTTTTAATTTATTTTTTTTACTATGAAAGAAAAACTAGTGGCTTCAAGTAACCCCAAAGCTTTACAAGTGCTAGTACACCAAAACAACAAACCCAAAGATAACCAAAAGAATTGTTTCACTCCATTTTTCTGGACCAGTGCATTTGTACTTCCTAATTTCCCCTCCTTAAGGAGACCACCATCCAGTTCACTGACTAATAGAGCAGAGTCATTTGGATTTATTAAGAATATTCCTTCAGAGCAATCCTAAAATGCAATGGATGCATGCTTGGGCAATGCCACAGACCAGGCAAGCTCTCAGGTTGCACCTGCAGCTGTTTCCTCAGCTCTCATCAGCCAACTGGGAATTTCTCACCCACACCAGAGGCTGCCCTTGCTCTGCTGGCCAGGTCCCCACCACACTCCTGACCTCAGCATCTTCAAAACACAGTTCATGGCACCACATCCCTGCTAACAGCAGCACATCAGGCACTCCTCCATCCTCCTCCATCATCATCTTTCCAGAGAAAAATAAAGAAGCTAAATCCTGGTCTTTATAACTGCAAAAGAGTTACAGGATGAAGTGAAAAGTTGTGTCAAAGATTACCAATCTGGGCTTAAAATCTGAGTGCAGCATGCCTCTGCTAGTGACCAGCTTAAAGAATAACACATTTAAGAGCTGCATAGGGGAAACAAACAGCATTCCTGGGAGAGAAAGAAGAAATGGCTCAGCTGTAGCTCTCAGGAGCGAACTCACAGGTTCTCAGGAAACTCAGAAGCAGATTCACAGCACCAGATTTGGCAGCAGAAAGTGAATACAAGAGATGAGGATCACAACTGAATGCCAAATGGAATTTTCAGTTACTAAATGCTTGGTGAAGACTTGTAACCTGTTTCTGTATGACCCTGAGATATTCACCTGACCCTTGGCACGCCTTATGTTTCAGGATTTTTTAATGCACCACCAAAAGGTGTCAGCCCCATGCCCTAACCCAGAGCACACGTGCAGCAACAGGACCCAGAGCCCATCCTCTGGGAGCAGGCAGTGGATCACAAGTGAGCATTCCTCTTCCACAGCCAGGGAAAACCTCCCTTTCCCAGTTATTTTATTCATATTGCATTCTCCCTATTCCCAGATACCAGCTGTATTTTAAGGTTTTACAACTGCAAGTCAAATTTACCAGGGGAAGGAGAGCAATGCCTGCTCCCACTGTCCCAAGCCTGCAGCCACTGGACTGCACTGTGCTGTTACCAGCCCAGTGTCTCTCACCCCAGTACTCTGTGTGCTCCTCACAGGCTTCCCTAACATTCCCCCTCTCCAGGTATCCCTGTTCCCTGCCATTTCATCACTCCTTGCTCTTTATCACAATCTAGGGAAAATCCACATCCATTTCCTTACAGCACCAAGGCCAGGAAAAACATTTCACTGAACTGTGCGACCTTCAGCAGCTTCTTGGCTCACAGCTCACAAGAAAAGTTATCACTGGCTCATACAAAAATCTCTAATGCAGTTGAAGTATTTCTGGCAGAGAAACAATAAAAAAGTAAAGTGTTTCAAATGCCTGGCTAAATTTGCTACAATAGATGGGAAAAGGGCTTTCTAAGCAAGTTTATCCGTGAGATCACCTCTCTGTGGTGTACAGCAACAGCCTGATTAATCACAAAACTATTTGCAAGGACTTGCCAAAAAGAGAGGAATAACAGAACAGACCCTGCAGAACAGCTCCCCAACACAGGCAACACACTCATTCCTCATCCTTCTGCATGAGGAGCTGCTCAAGACTGAACTCTGAATTGAAAACTGGGGTTTTTTTCTATTTAAAGGAACTAATGATGCAAACTGGCTGTGTCCTTTCTCAAGTGGTTGCTGCTTTATTCACTGAGCCCTCTGTTTGCACAGCACTTAAACACTGATTCAGTTCTTTCTAATGGAAGATTTTGTGTAGAAAAGAACCAAAAGAGGTAATTCAGGTACACAGTGAGTGATTTACCCACACACCTCCACACAGGCAGCATTCTTCCTCCAGTCAATAAACTTTATTCCTCCTTGGGAAGGATTTGATACAGACATCAAGCACAAATAGATCAAAACACACTCTCAGCTCCAAATCACCGTTTTTATTTCTGTTGTGACCCCCGCAAAAGAGGCTTCCCTTTTATACTAAGGGTGAGTCCCCAGTGCTACCAGCTCTTGCTGGATTCCCCAAAACTCCTCCTATCCCCCTCAGCCCCACTGTCAGGACACCCATTTCAGTCAAACTCTCCAATATCTCAGTTCTACTGCCAAAAAAGCAGAGTCTGTAACTTCTGGTATTCAATAGCCTTAAAGTATCAAAGTGCAGATGAGTCATCAGGGCAAGATTAAAAGGAATTGGGTTTTTAATATTGTCAGTAAAGGAAAAAAAAACAGTGGTTTATGGAAGAGACAACTTATAGTCTTCAAATATGAGTCTCTCTTGGTGAGCTCTGCCCTCAAATGGATGGTGTCAGTTTGATGCATCAGTGCATGAGAGATCAATGCAATCCTAAACTTTGTGTCTTCAAGAAGTTATTTCCCAAATCTGCCTGGGAATTGTTTAAGCATTACACAGGCTGAAAAAAGGAATAAATCAAGCCTAACTATTGGAAACACAAGTAACTCATCTGGCAAGCTGAGAACAGAGACAACGGGCCATGAATAATTCAGGAGGGGCAAGATCCAAAATATTCCTTTAGGTCTATTACCTGCAGCCTGGAGTGGTGATAAAATACTTGATTAAACTGGAGAGCAAAAGCTGCTCAGCACAATTACTGGATAAATATTTCAGAGCAATTTTTCTGTTAAATATTAGGAATCCCCCTGCCAGCCTACATTCCACCCAAGGACACGAGGGGAGGGTTTCTACAAGAACTCGTGGCCATTCCAAGGCAAAAGTCTCAGAGGGTGAGGGATGAGCATTCAAGCTCTCAGAAACCCAGCTCTAATCACTTTGCAAGCTAATTCTTTAGGTGTAGCTTCACACATTTGTTGAGGAAAACCTCGAAAATTCTACTTGTGGAAGTAGGATTTGAGGTGCTGCTTTAGGAAAGCATCCTCCTCCTCCTCCCCTCCTGCCCTGTTTTAGCTGCTGAATAAAATCAGAGCTAAGGAAACAGATCTCACAGACCATTGAAGCTGCATTTGCCCACTCACTTCACCTCATCACTGAGCCATGCAGCCCTTCCAGGGAGCACAACAGAACTGCCACCTGATAATGCCAAGGTAAATCACTTAAACCAGGTATGATCTCTGTTATTTCCATGCAATTTGTTTCACAGAGTGATTGGGCACGGAGTTCTCTAAGCAACTTGAAATTCTGGGGGGGGAAAAAAATACTCTTAATTGACATTTGAACTCCAAGGGAGGGATTTCTCAACACCCAGAGGGAAAAGAGCAAACCTTGAGCAAGGAAAGGCAGAACTGGTGAGGGGATCAGCAGGTGAGCACTGTCCAGATGTGATCATGGCATTATCAAGGCTTTGGGGATTTTCCCTGAAAGCCCTGTACCTGTGAGGAACATCACAGCAACCCTCAGCCTGCATTTGGGAAAGGGAGGGGAATATGGCCACTAAAGCTAATTTTAGCTCTGACAAAAAGTAACTTTCACATTATTATGATTATTATTTCTTCAACCTATCTTTTCCCCCCAGCCCCAGTACTTGGGATATATCTGGAAGAAGGAAAAAAAATCCAATCCACACAAGCTCAGGGACCTTCAAAGGCATGAATGACCATGATAAAAAGGAAAACACCTTTCAGTGTGAAAAGCACAGGAGGGGATAAAGCCCCAGTGTAGGAGTTCAGGGGCAGCAATTGATGCTGGGGACAAGGAGGAGTTCTCAGAGAATGAACACTCAAGAGAGCAGAAAGGTAAGCTCTATCCACTTTTAATCAAAGAAAAGAATAAATGTTACTGAATTTAATCAAGCCTTCTTCCCTATTCTTTCTAGCTGGGTTTAGCAATAGCACAACAAAAACCAGTCTGGGGAAGTGTGACATCAAATCCAGGCCATTTCAAGAACACTGAGCTTCAGTAAGTGAAGCCACCAGGCAGGAAAACTCATTAGGAACAGTCAGCTTTAAATACATTCACCATTTCTACTTTATTTTCCTGAAATGTCATTCATGTCCAGCAATAGGGTTCCCCTGCACTGAGGAACATCCATCCAGCTCCCACAATCCCAACTCCCAGTTTATCTCTGAAAACACACAGCATGTCAATTGCTATGTATTTCACATACTTCCTGATTTATTTAAACCAAAGAGAATTGTAAAGAAGACATTTTTATGACTTATTCTAATTGAAGTTGAAATAGAAATCTCCAAGTCAAATGTAGCTACCATAAGGGTACTTGACAAATCAATACTTTAAACACATTATTGACAGGTTCAGAAATGTAAAGTTGCTGCTAACCAGCTATTTAATAATAAATAGACATAAAAATTCAGTAATGAGGGCAAAAAACCCTCACAACCAGGTACTTTTGAAGCTTCCAGAACAAATCTGGAATGATGGTCCTTGAGGGTGCCTTCCAAATCAGAATAATCTGTGAAATACGGGAGAGCTGATGTCTGACTTCCATGGAAGTGAAAAAGAAGCAAAAAATGATTTATGTTTATTTTCCATCAAGAAACAGGTCTGATAAAGAGATAACATGCACAAAACAAATAGGTCTCCAGGCATCCTTTTCACAAAATATTCAAAGCCTGACTGTGGATTTTGACAGTCAATATTTTCTATTTGGCTTTACCCGCCTTGTGATAAAAAATAAATAAATAAAATGAATGCCTATCCCGGGCTTTATTTTTGGGCATGGACAAAGCCAGGCCCTGGGGAGATCTCTGGGGAATTTCCAGCAGTGCTGTCAGCTCTGGGGGAGCACCAGGAGCCTGTGCCTGCCCTGCTCACCCAGCCCATGCTGACCCAAGGCTAAGGGCACTCAAACAACCCAAATTCTACCTAGCCTGGCACTGAACTGGCACATCCCTTAAAAGAGCTGTGGCTGCTGTCAAGAGATGCCACTTGCAAAGCCTCTCTGCAGTCACAGTGGTCAGTGGGTCTGGACATCAGTGAGGGAGATGCACAAGCTGTTAACAAGCAAGATTTTGGGCTTTCTTTTGTAAAAATTAGTTATTTAACAGCTATTCTAGACACTGAACCTCATGGGCTTTTTTTTCATCTCAGCATATAACAGCCTCAAAGATGCAGAAATTCTTCAATTCCACCTGAAGGCACACGTGTTCAGACCCCATCCATGCTGAAATTCCTTGGGGTTTTGTTGAGTTTTTTAAAAGCACAGGAGCCTTGCATTGTGGAAAATTAATCCAGCTGCCACTCTGCAGGACAATGAGAAGGATGGGACTGGCTTGGTCTCCCCCAAAGGCTCAGAGCACTGTTCATGAACTGCTTAGCTGAGTTCCCTGCTGGCACAGTGTGGCCTTGAGCTGAAGTGAAAAGCAGAGGAGTTCCTTGGCTTGCCTGTGAAACAGAGGGGCTTTGCCTTTCCTGCCCTTTGAACAGCAGGGCTGGAAGAGGAGGGGAGTGGTGTGGCATTAATTTTGGGGACTTTTAACCATAAAATAGGGAAGCATTATCTGAACCAAGCTGGCTCTCAACAGGTTTATTTCAGAGAACACTGGGAACAGCCAGGCATGTCAGGATCAGAACCAGACTCCCCCTGCAGCCGCCTGCACCCCAAGTCCTGCTTTTAGCCCATCCTGCTCCCAGGTTAAGAAACCAGCAACTCCTCCAATGGTGTGGAGAAACCACAGTGCTTTGCTAATGCAGCTGTGGGCAGCACTGGCCTCGTGTGGCAACGTCTTGTGCACTTCCCCAACGTTCCAGTCCAACACCTCATAGTGTGCAACCCCACCAAACTCTGCCTTTGGGAACTGCTCCTCCTCTGGCACCTTTATTACCACATCTGGTATGCCAGCAGCATTTTCATCTTTACTTGCTCAGGTCTCACACAACCCACAGTCCTTCACCCTTCACACTGATTCCCAAGACACCTTGGAGCTCTGTGAGATAAGCAAGTTTGACACAGAATCTTGCCCAACACTCCAGCCAAGGAAGCCATTGTTTCCAATCCAAGGAATCAGCCCTCACCTCCCCTCTTGGGGCTGCATTTTGACCAGGACTGAGCTCTGGCCCTGCTGCATGCCCCCTGAGTCTCTGCTGCCAGCACATTCCCCAGGGGCTCCAGCAGGCACCATCCATCTCCCGCGGCCTGCAGTGTGTGCACAGCACTCTCCCTCCAAGGCAGCCTCAGGGAGGAAGCTCCGCTGGAGCAGAGGATGCCAACAAAAGCAGATTAGATAAATCACAAGGTGCTGTTGCCATAAAAATGCCCCTTAATTTACTGCCTTAATTAAGGAGACCCCAGACCACGGCCTGCCTCCCAGCTCCTGCCCACGGTGGTGCTCTGATGGCCTCTGCTTTACTCAAGCTCATTCACTTTTTTTTTTATCCGGCAGGCTGCTATCAGCTAGATAAGGGCATCAATACAATGTGCTGCCACACAGCTGCTGGTTTTCCTGCTTGCAGCTGAAAGATGAGGAGTACCCCATCATCCCTGTGCACATTTGGGGTTGACAACTTCTTTCTAAACAGAAATTAAGGCTGGCACTGGTGGAACTTAGCCTAATTGAGCACCATACCACTGGCAGATCTTTCTTTGCATCCATCCTTGCTCCCCTGTGAGAGCCACCAAAACTGGTGGTTGAAGCCTTTAAACTACAATTTAACACAACTAAGAAAAAAATCAAATACTGCATTAAAGGCTTAGGAGTATTCTCCATGAAGGGGAAGTTCCTCATGTGAATCTCCTAATTTACTTCCATAAAAAAGAGTAGCAACTTTTAACTTCCAGGTGGAAATTGCCACAAGGCTGGGTCAGAGCTTTGTTTTCTCATTGCTTAGAGAAAACCAATAAACTGTAAACACCCAATTCAGTAAAAGCTGTACTATTAATTCAGGGGGTGGAGGGGTGACACTCACCCTAGAGACCAGGCAATACATCACCACATAAGTACACACACACAAAAGCTTATTTTTTTCTCATGAACCCCAATATCACTTTGTAAGAAACCCAAGCTGTCAGCCAAATTCTCCTTTCCTCAGAAACCTGCACACATTTTCTGTGAATTTTCTAATTTAAGCCCTCCCTTAGGCAGGAGAAGGCTTCCCAACACCGCAATGAGCAAATGAAAATTAAATCCCTCCTAAGCACTGCAGCAGCAGAAAGCATCACCTTGAGCTTGCTTTGCCCTCCAAGTTTATGGCTAAAAGTACCCAAAATTATTGCCACAGCACTCCCCTCCTCCTCCAGCCCTGGAGGGGCTGTTCAAGGGGCAGGAAAGGCAAAGCTCCTCTGTTTCACAGGTGAGCCAAGGAACTTCTCTGCTTTTCACTTCAGCTACCAGGCCACACTCTGCCAGCAGGGAACTCACCCCAGACTGATGCACAGCTCAAAGTGACTGCAGTCAGTGGCATCCTCTGAAACCCAGTGTGAAAAATGTGTATTTTGTGATTGGCTCTTCACAAATATTAAAATGAATATTATATGTGTTATGTTAGAAAGTTATGCTGCATTCATTTTCTTAAGTACTGTGTTAAATATAGGTTTAGGTTATAACAATGTTAACATAGAAACTATTCTGTGTAAGAGACTTTTTTAAAGAAAGGACTTGCAGCGAGATAGCAGCCAGAGGACACCCAAATCTTTCAGAGAAAGAGAATTTATTGCTCCATTATCAGAAGAAACAAACTTCTTCCTGCCTCGCTCAGCCCTGAAGATGCCGTCAGGATTCAGAGGAAGAAGCTGACACTGCCCAGACAGAATCCTGTGTTTGAATGGAATTTATGCATCATGGATGAGGTGTAGGAATATGCAACAGGCTGTTGCTTTTAAGGGTTAATCCTCTGTTTTTAGGGCTTATTTTGCCCAGAAAGAGGTACCCAGACTGTGTGTAACTCTTTGTCTTTATTGTCACATATTGTCCTAATCCAAATTGTCCAAATTATTATTACTCTAATTGTATTACTATTTCTATAACCATTTTATTACTATTAAATTTTTGAAATTTTAAAAAACAAGTGACTAGCGTTTTTCACACCCAGTGCAGAGATCTGGCGCTGAAACCATTTGCAGCCACCAGCACACACCAAAGCAGCAGCAGTCTGCACAGGCATTGCTGCACCCCAAACATTCCCCCCTAAATGTCACCCAGTGAACCCTTCAGGGCTGCTCAGTTTCCACAGGGGGGTTTCACTTTTAACAGGACAGGTGCCCCCAGCTGCTTCGAGATGGCAGATTTCTGGAGGAATGGTGCTTGAGGGTCTCAAATTCACACAGAGCTCCAAATAAATGAAGAACACTCTCAGGTGCCTGCACAGGGCTCACAGGACGAGCCAAGGACTCGTTTCTTCTGCCTCATTTCCTCTCTCAGGTCACACGCTGAGAAACGCCATTAAAGCCAAAGAAGGTAAGAAATGTTGATAAACTTCAGCCTGGAAACACCACTGCAAATAAACACAAAGCTCTGGCCAGCAGCTCTTCCCTACAGCTCCAGCAGCAGAGCCAGTGGAAAACCACACAGATATCGATGGGAACCCTCCAGAGCTGAGTGTGAGCATAGCTGGGCTTGGCAGAGCCACCAAGCCCTGGGCTGGTATTCAAAACACCCAGAAATTGAGAAACACACAGAGAAACTGAACTGAAATCTCTGTATGTTCGGTACAAGTTCGATTGAAAACAGTCTCACACTAATTCTGACACTTCTAAAGTAATTGCTCAGTACAGATCCTGTAATGGGCTATCTGCAGGTGATACTGGTTCATTCCTGCAAGCTCTTTGACACTCAGATCTGTGTTTCAGGCAGTCTTAAATCACATACAATCGTATTTCATCTGCAGAGAACAGGGCTGAAGCCCAGCTCAGCAGAGAAAAATAATCTCTGCTACACATCATCAATAATGCAGAGCCAACAGCAAGAGCCATGTTAACATACAGATGGGCAATAATCTAATTAACAGTGACCTTTTTTTCTCTTGCACTGCCTACAGGTCAAAACGTTTGAGTCACTTTGAAAGGAGAGATAATGTCAAAAGCGGCTGTTTGGGGAAATCCCTACATCTAATAATGGCTTTAACGAGCCCATTCGTTCTGACTCGAACTGAAGAACGCTTGGTGGTTGCTATGAATACAAACGAAGGGACTTCCAGTTAATGTGCACGGCACAGGGAAGCAAATCCTCATGATTAAACACCTCCCTCCTCTCTCCCCGCTCCACAGCCCCCAAGACAATTAACGCTCCGGGGCAAGAGCTCCAGTGGAATTGCTGCTGAATTCACTGATCAAACCGAACACGCTGCCACCATCTGCTCCAGCCTCCTTATCCCATATGCAAATCCCTCCTTTAGGAAAGGATGTTAGCAGCAGGGTCTCTACTACGAACTCTGCTACTCACAGAATCACCGGGTTGGGTTGCAAGAGACCTCCAAGATCATCGAGTCCAACCCAGCCCCAACACCTCAACTCAACCCTGGCACCCAGTGCCACATCCAGGCTTTGTTAAACACATCCAGGGATGGTGACTCCAACACCATTCCAGAACTTTTATCACCCTTTCTGTAAAAAACTTCTTCCTAATATCCAACCTACATTTCCCTTGGTGCAGCTTGAGACTGTTTCCTCTGGTTGTGTCAGTGCTGCCTGGAGAAAGAGCCCAACCCCACCTGAGCACAGGCACCTTTCAGGAGCTGTAGAGAGTGATGAGGGCACCCCTGAGTCTCCTTTTCTCCAGGCTGAGCACCCCCAGCTCCCTCAGGGGTTCCTCACAGGGTTTGTGTTCCCAGCCCCTCTCCAGCCCCGTTGCCCCCTCTGGATGCGCTCAGTGTCCCAATGCCCCCCCTGCTTGGGCAGTGCCATCCTCTCTGCCAGCATTATTGCACAAACTCCTTGCTTTGGAGACCAAGGGCACCCCCAGAACCCAACAGGGGAAATCCAGCCCCGCTTTGGGCTGGCACAGCCACAACCCTGCTGCAGGAGCCTGAAGGTTATCAGGGGAGGAGGACGAAGGTTATCAGGGGAGGAGGAGGAAGGTTAGCAGCAGCAGCAGGAAGCGGGAGACTGCCCTGCTAGGTTATGATTGTAAAAAATGTGTATTTCATGATTGGCTTTTTGCAAATATTCAAATATTATATGTCTTATGTTAGAAAGTTATGCTGTATTAATTTTCTTAAGTAGTGTGTTAAATATAGTTTTAGGTTATAACATAATGTTAAAATAGAAACTATGCTATGTAAGACACTTTTTTTAAAGAAAGGGTTTGCACTGAGATAGCAGCCACAGGACACCCAAATCTTTCAGAGAAAGAGAATTTATCGCTCCATATTGATATCCATTATACCCACCTTGCTCAGCCCTGAAGACTCAGTCAGGATTCAGAGGAAGAAGCTGACACTGCCCAGACAGAATCCTGTGTTTGAATGGAATTTATGCATCATGTATGAAGTGTTTGAATATGCAACAGGCTGTTGCTTTTAAGGGTTAATCCTCTGTTAACGTGGGGCCTTTTTCGGGCTTATTTTGCCCAGAAAAGGTACCTGGACTGACTGTAACTCTTTGTTTCTATTGTTTCATATTGTCCTAATCCAAATTGTCCAAATTATTATTACTGTAATTATATTGCTATTTTTATAACCACTTTATTACTATTCAACTTCTAAAATCTTCAAAACAAGTGAGTGGCGTTTTTCACACTGTGATGCTCTCCGCCGTGCCGAGCGGAACCCCAGCTCCCCCCGGGCTCTGCAGGGCTCCAAGAGGCGGCTTTGAGATGAAGCCACAGCGCATCTCCATCCCCGGGCTGGCTCTCCCAGCGGGAATCACCGATCCTGCTGCTGCTGCAGGAGCTCCCTCCCAGCCCAGCATCTCCGCAGTCTCATTTCCCCTCCTGCCAGCCGGGGTTCCCCGCTGCTGTGAAATGAGAACCTCGCATCCCTGCGCTGCACGGGGAGGGAGCGCCGGACTGAACCGAGCACAGCTGGGAATTTCTGTCCTCCACCCCCCGGCTCTCAGCACAGCACGGCATGCCACACCAGCAGGTGTATTCATGGCTCTTCACGCTCCCAACTCATCAATTTTCTGTTTGGAAATTCGCTCCCAGAAAGAATTATATTGCTGGAGGAGCAAAAGCAAGAAAATCCACAGAACAGCAGGAAATGAGCAAATAGAAGAGAGTGTTGTCAAAGCAGTCGGGCGACTCGGGACTGCAATAATCCAAAAGCATGCAGAAATTCTTCACACAAAAGTGGTTTCCATATTTACGTGAACAAAGGTGAACTTTGAAAAATTAGCCCTAAATTATTAACCCTTCAAGATCCCCTGCAGTCACTCGTCTTGCTAAACAAATAATTCCTCCCTGTGAAGGAGATGAATTTCCTTAAGTGCACGGCACAGAGTTGCATTAACACTGAGTTAGTCCTGCAGAAATCATTCTGCTCCTTCTGCTGCAGCCAAATGCTTCTGCTGTAGCTATTGCTGCAGAATGGAATCCTTGTGATGCTCTAAGAATTCGTTCTTTTTAGTTTCGAGTACCTGTCAATGGAACAGCATCTACCCACGTGTAAGCACTGGAACTAATTACAGAGACCACATCAAAGACCCAACATGGATTTTTTTCCCCCTGTTCCAACAGATGTCTTGTCCTTGAAAAAACTAAAATAGTTAAGCTTGAGAAATAAGAGTGTTTTTAGCTACATTCAGAAATTTGGATGGGTGGGCAGAGCGCTTTAGCTCTGAAACACAAACAGGGATTTTAACTAGAAAAATAAAACTTAGACACCACAATCTTTATATTAAACAGAAAGCCCCTGGAGATTTTTCTCTCTTTTCATGCCCCCCTCAGAAGCCCATTTTTCCAACAGGAGGTTTAACCAAGCACTATTATTCCTACAGATGCTGTTCCATTGGAACAGCAAGGAGTGCCTGAGACCTGGGGAATTGCCTGGGCAGGGGAAGAGGCGTGCTCCAGGCAGAGCAAGGCAACACCACAGGATCCCATCACCTGCTGCCTTCCTGTGCAGCAACAAACTGCACTCTGCACGCCATCCATCCTCTTTGTACATCCTGTATTTGTTTAGGTATCTGTTTCACTAAGTGCAGACACCAGACCTACCCAGCAGGTAAGGGTTTAACAACAACACTTCCACAAACACAAAACTGGGCAGTCGAGGTGTCCCACCCCTGCACACAAATCCTCTCTGGACAGTTTCTGAAGCAGGTGAACATTCTCCCCACCAAGATTTGGCTCCATTTCTGAGGCTCAGAGGAATCTGCCATCCTGCCCAAGCTGGCAGCTCCACCACACCTGTACCTAAATTACAGGCTGAATTTTTAGGACTGAAGCTTTTATTGCAGACATTTCAGTGTTCACACTCAAACCACAGAGCTCAGCATTTCTCAGGCAGTTACAGGGAAGGAAAAAGAGAGTGCAACTTCTCCCCCTGTTGCAGCCACAATCCAGTGTTACAGGAAGGGGAGGGGTGAAATCAGGTTTAAATGGAGGTCAACATTTGGACTGGGAGTTATTTCAATAACTCATCTGGAAAATCAGCCTTCAGCTGCAGCCAGAACACAAAAGTATATTTTCTAATTTAAACCTGGTTGCTTAGTAGACACAGGCACATTCTGCTCAGTGCATTTACCCAATATCCTGCTATAAGCTTCATTTTACGAACACCCAGGGAGAATGGACACAGATAAATGAGTAAAACTGATAAATGAGTAAATGTCAGCCATATTTTGGATACCACATGCACAAAAAATTGCTTGGGAGGCAGCAAAGAAGTAGAAGACTTCTAATCATTCTTCCCAAGAAATAAGGTGTCCCTTCAGTGAAAAATTCATGTTCACAGTATCAATGAGAAAGAAAAATGCATATGCTCCACAATGAGATCATTTTCTGTCTTTAAATCAGAGCAAAAGCAAACACCCTCCTGCCCTTGCTTTTCCCCAAGGCTCTGCTCTATGATTTCCCTAAAGCCAGCAGCTGCCAGGCTGGGGGAGCACATTTCCAGCTGTGCCAGGGGGTACCAACAGCATCCAAGGAGAGGGAAAAGAGCCCGGATTTGACTCCAAAGGTCGTGGCAGGCAGCAAACCTCCCTGAGTGACATTGTACATTAAAAACCTCCCTGAGCAACACCAGGTATGGACATGGGAATCCCCCAGCTTGGCTGACAAGCTGTTCTCAGTGCTCTGGCACGTTCAGCACGGAGCTTTGGAGCATGTAAAGAGCATGGAGAGACTCTGTGTGCTCACAGCTCCACCCCACCTGGACAGCAGTGAGCCCTGCCTTGGGTTTACAGAGGAAGGGCAGGCAGAAATAAACTGATCTGCAAGCCTGGAGCAACCAGCAATATAAAAAGGTTTTATTGAAGCTCTCAATTCAGTCCTACCTGGCTGCCTACAAATGAGAACAGCCCCTCTCCTGTGTGGTACAAATGGAGTAGGAGGAGCAGGAGAGTCCCACACCTTGGGATGTGGTGTTGCTGTGGGTCCCCAGGATGAGAGGAGAGATGAATCTGCCTCCATATTTCTCAGAAGGCTGATTTATTATTTTATGATATTATATTAAAAGAAATGATGTACTAAAACTATGCTAAAGAAAGAGAAAGACTACAGGCAGAATAAAAACTCATGACAGACTCCGAGTCTGACACAGCTGATGGTGATTGGTCATTAATTAAAACAATTCACACGGAACCAATCAAAGATGCACCTGTTGGTAAGCAACCTCCAAACCACATTCCAAGCAATCAGATAATTATTGTTTTCATTAGTTTCTGAGGCTTCTCAGGAGAAAAATCCTGGTGAAGGGATTTTTCAGAAAATATCACAGTGACATTGGGACACAACGTTCTGGGTTTTCAGCTGGGTGAGAAAGGGAAACACGAGCTCCAGCCTCTTGTGACACCTCATGAAATGCTGTCTTCCTCTCTTTTTCTTTTCAGGATTGCCTCTGAGGCAGAAATTCATTTAGAGAATCACCTGCTTTTTCAGCTTCTAATTTTGATATTCATTTAGAAAATCAGGGTCAGTACTGAGCAACCTGAACTTCACCTGTGGTGTTTGTGAGGTCCCCAGGATGAGGTGAGAGATGAGAATCTCACTCCAAGTTCTCAGAAGGCTGATTTACTATTTTATGATATTCTATTATATTAAAGAACGCTATACTAAAACTATACTAAAGAAAGAGAGAGAATAAATCAGAAGGCTAAACAAGAATGATAATGAAAAACTCATGACTGACTCCTCAGAGTCTGACACAGCTGATGGTGATTGGCCATTAATTAAAAACAATTCACATGGAGCCAATCAAACATTCACCTGCTGGAAAACAATGTCCAAGCCACATTCCAAAGCAGCAAACACAGGAGCAGCAATCAGATAATTATTGTTTTCATTCCTCTCTGAGGCTTCTCAGCTTCCCAGGAGAAAATCCTGGGCAAAGAGGATTTTTCAGGAAATATCACGGTGACACCCAGCATCTCAGCAAAGGCACAGCCCCAGCCCTGCAGCACAACACTTTATGAACCTCACAGAGCTCACTGCTCCCAACAGTCTGCCTGGCACAAAACCCTGATTTCCTATCCAGGCTCAGGGAGAGGAAAAAACCCACGTTCATTATGTGCGGTCCACACCACTCCTGCTGCCATTGTCTCTGTTAAAAATCACATGCACCACAGTTTTGAACTTGGTTTGATCCTCAAATTACAGACTTTCAGGAAGGACATACAGGTGGGATGGAGAAAAAGAGACCCCAGGACACCTTCCCTAGGTAATGAACTTCAAGGCTCTGCTGCTCCTTCCCATCCCAGTGGGATGAGGCCAGTGCTGTCCAGCAGCAGTGGGAAAAAAAGCATTTTCCTTTGCAGAGCACAGCTGAACTGAAAAAGCCACCAGAGAAATAATTCAATCACAACAGAGGGCTAAAAAAGCACCCCAGCCAACCTATGTATTAGAGATCTTGCATGTTTCTGCTCAGCTCCAAGCTTTGAGACATCTCCTCTTTGTTCCCACCTCTTATATTTCCATCACACAACTTCCCTGTTTGCTGTACCAGAAATCTCAAGTTCTTCATTATAGAAAAAATATCTTTATTATATTAGTTATACTAAATATAATATTATATCTTTATAATATCTTATATCTTATAATATATACTATATATTTTTATACTATATTATAATATATAGTATATCTTTATTATATTTATTATTATTTACAGAGCAGTCTCAGAATTTCACTCACTCCCTGAATTAACCTCAGTTCCTTAAAGGTGCATGAAAGCAGCACTCCTAATATTAAAGCTTTTTTCTTTTCCATGATAAAATGTGGATGTAGATATCTTTTCCACAGCAACATGACAATGAAGGCTGTGATGAGAAAGTCCCAAGGAATTTCACCAATGCCTTTCCCTGCTGTTTGAGACTCTGGACATCCCTAAATAGGGGCAGTCCTACTGTCATGAGAGCCAGGGCTCATCTCCAGCAAAACCAGCTGAGGCTTCAGGTGTTGAAGTAATTAAAGTTTCCTGAGTCATTTCACAAATCAGAGGTCGTTTTACCTTCTCCAGAAAAGCATCAAAAGTGCAACACAAACACTTCCATGGAAGGGGCAGAGGGAATGCAGGTATTTATTTGCATTACACTCAGAGCCACCTCCTGAGTGCATTTTTGAGTGCCACCTGCTTGTGCTGAGCACTGAAGAGCAGGAGGAATTCCACCACCTTCCTGTGCAAGTGCAGCTCTTTCAGCCACAACAAGCTCTTTTTTTTTTTTAATGCAAATAACACTCAGACGTCTGTTCCAAAAAAACAAGTCCAGGATTTTTCTGTCTTTAGAACAATTCCCAGGGAGGTGTTTGGTCACAGGTGGAGAAAGCAGGGCAGCAGGAACAAGATGACCACAGCACATCTCCTCAGACAGTGACTAACTGCTGCCTCAGGAGCTGCCTCTATTCTTTCAATCAAACCCAAACCTGCTACAGCTCTGAGGGGAAATTTTCTTGGCTAGGCAGTGCATTAAAACAACCCAAGGAAGAAGCTGCTTTTTTTAAAAAGAGTTCTTTCCAGCATCTTTTTACAATGGCTTTAAATGGAGCAGCAGAAACCCCGAAATATTTCAATCAATAGCTGTGAAAGAGAACACAGCACTCTGCAGCACAGCTACAGGGGAGGAACAAAAGCAAGGATTCCTTGGGAAATATTTACAAGAGATTTCTATTTCCAAATCTCCACATGGCAGAGCATTCCAGGCCATGAGACATCCTTGTTAATGGGGCTGTGAGCTCGGTTAACTCAGACAACAGCACCATAAAGCTTGACTGAACATTTTTTATACCCATCATTAGGGAGCCTATCTATATCCAAGTGTCTTCTGCAGGAAGCTCTTCAATCTGACTTCCCAACGTGTGTGAAAGTCAATCCAGAGGCACTTCACACAAATTAATGCCAGCTGCTACAAGATCTCAGCCTGAGGGAGCAGAGGTTATTGAACCTGGAGAAAATCAGGAGAGCTCAGAGCCCTGCCAGAGCCTAAAGGGGCTCCAGGAGAGCTGGAGAGGGACTGGGGACAAGGGGTGGAGAGACAGGACATGGAAATGGATTCCCACTGCCAGAGGCAGGGCTGGATGGGATATTGGGAAGGAATTCTATGTTGTGAGGTGCTGAGGCCCTGGCACAGGGCGCCCAGAGCAGCTGGGGCTGCCCCTGGATCCCTGGCAGTGCCCAAGGCCAGGCTGGAACGAGCTGAGCTTTAAGATTTGCTCCTGTCCACACCATATCACCTTCATCCTTCCCACTGCTGCACTTGGAGCTATTCCCAGGACCTTTTACTCCCGGGATCACCCCCATATGCCTCGAGACAAGCACACACAGCAGTGCCCAGGCAATGGGGTTTGAGATATTTATAAACCACTTTATGTAGAAAGGGAAACACAGGAACACGCACTGAATTATCCTGGTGAGGGTTTGCAGACAATTTTAGCAGCATATTTGACTAACACTGTGCATTCATGTAGCTCAAGGGATGACTTTCAGAAAATCAAGCTCTCTGCTCATACATTTATGTAGGGCAGCTTCACAACACGTTATCATATCATTATTTGGCTGCAACACAGCCAAAATCTCCAGTTCTCCTCCAAAGATCCTGATTTTATGGCATTATTTCCCAGGAATGTTAGCTTGCAGCAGAAAAGGTAAAGCCACACTTTTCACTTCTTCTATTAGCACAAAGAAAATACTCAACAGGGACAGCATAAAAGGGATTCTTGTGTCATTTACCAGATCCTCATTACCCCAATTCCCACAAACTGGGCAGTGATACCTGAGACAGCAGCAGCCCAGTGCAGCCCAGTTCTTCCCCCCTTTGTAGGGCTTTTAATGAGGAAAACTCCTCAGTGTGAAGTGACCTCTGCAAACCCTGGGGCAACGGTCCTGACTTTGGTGGAGATGCCCTTCAACACCTTCCCAATGATTTTCTTATTAAAACACCCAGAAAACAAGAACACCCACACATTGCACGGCTGTGCCCTGAAGCCAAAGGGTTTTAGATTGCTCAGCTTATTTGAATATTATTTTTTTGGGGGGGAGGCAGTGTCTAATTATGCAGCTAAACCTGCCAGCAAGGATCTGGCTGCTACTTTATTTCCACCAGTTATGCAGAAAAGGTCTCTGAAAGGACACTGGGAATTGGTTTGTGGCAATAGGTTATGACAAACTTGCTGATGAATTCAAAGAGTGCCTTGACTGCATTTTCAACAGCTCCAGGCACTCCCTGCCTTCAGGCTCAGCCCAAGGTGGCAAGAGCAGGTTAACAACAATCTCTGGTGAACTTGTTTGTCTGATTTAATGGCACCTGTGATATCCAGCAGATACACAATCTTTCATGTTTGGGACAGGAAACAGCAGTAGGAAGGGCAAAGGTTATTCCCTGGTGCTCTCACCTTCTTCCCATCAGCCATGGAATGGGAGGATCCACAGCTTCACACATCACAGCCAGGGGACTGGAAAACACCCTGGACCCTGCAGTCTGCTCCAGATCCATCACTGGGGGAGCAAAAGCTCTTCCCCTGATCCCTCCAACAGCCTCACAGTGTCAGCAAACCTGCAATTTCAGTTTTCTTTCCATCAGGGCTCAGAAAACCATCCAAGTCCTCCCCATGTGATATTCCTTGGCTCCCTGGGGTTCAGCTCAACACAGAAAGCCAAGATGGAAACCATCTAGGGCCAACCCCATCAGAGGGCATTCCCAATTTCCAGAGTGACTCACCCATCCCTCCTGAAGCTCAGAAGAGCCAGCCCTAGTCCAAGACACGCTCCTACAAGGTCAAAGACAGCACAAGCCAAATTTTGAGGCTGGGCAGCTGCCTGCCCAGGCTAATAGCACTTTCTCTTTTAACATAATTGTATCTCCTAATACAGGCACCTCTTCCCCCTGCAAGGGCTCACATGGAGCTGCTTGTATCCCCTCCTTGCAAGTCAGAAGATAGTTCTGTAGAGATTGCCTTTTAAAGAGAATTTAAGTTCTATACAACAAGCGCCAGTAGCAGATAACACTGATGAGTAGCAGCATATGGCAAAGCACCCAGGTGGCACTCAGCCCATCAGCTTTGTCTCTGATCTAAGCAGCTCACAAAGCAGCAAGGCCTTCCATCTATCTCCTCTCACCGTAGCCAGGATGGATGGTGAGATCCACTGCATGCCCAGGCAGCAGTAGTGCCATCCCCACCTGCTAGGGCTTCAAGGAGGAGAGCTGGGCCACGCTTTAACCACTGCAGCCACTGAAGTAGGAACCTCATGTTTGAAGTGATAGAAATATTCCTGTCTCTGATTTGATTTCTCTGTGTTTGGAAAAATAAACTGCACGCAACGAAACAGAAAAACCAGGTTTGGACACAGCCTTAGCGCTGCCTTTTGCACCTGGAGCTCTGGAAGGTTGCCTTTGCTGTGGAGGTCTTGCTGCTTTTAAGACAGAAATAGAAAAAAAAAAGGCCTGATTACACATTTTCTTCAATAAATAATGCAAAAAGCCCACACACTCCTGTGAAGGGAGATTCAAACCTGGGTCAGTTCAGAAAATACCCACCTAGCACAGACCCACTACAGAAACAGCTCTCCCAGCTCTCTCTGCTTTGCCCATCAGAGTCCCAGCTAATCCTGATTCTGCTTTCTCATCATTACTATCAACACTTTTAATAAATGACATGCAAAAAGAACTCACAGTGCAAGTCACTTGGGAAAGAGAACCGCCCAAATTTTGGGAAGCAGAGCTCATCAATCCCACTGTTAGCAGGACTGACTGCAGCCTGGGTTTTACTGCGTCCACTTCTGCGTGCTGCTGCCTAAAAGAAATCCTTGCCCACTAAAAAATCCACAGGGAATTGTAAATCCTGGCTGCAGGAAGAGAAGGCAGAGGGACAAGACACCTCTGAAGGGCTCCTGAGCTGGGGACACCCAGAGCTGCAGCTGCTGCTGTTTCACACTTGCTGCTCCATGGCCCTGGGGAGACAGGGGATTACTGCAGGATGTTTTCATGAGCTAGAATTAGGCAGTGCCAGCATTTCCCTGCTCTAACACATGAAATAAATAGCCTGACCTCTGCTCCTTCACACCCTGAAGGGCGAGCACAGCGGTGCTGGCATCGCTCCCCTCCGTGCGGCCAGCATGGAAGGGGCACCACATGCCTGCTAACAGAGCTATCAGCTGCTATCCCTGCTAACAGGAAAGGCTATTTAGGAGTAAAGAAAGACCATAAAACTGCTGGAGCAGTCCACTGAGGCACCTGCTTCTCACTGACCACTTCTCCTTTATTAACTACACATTGAACACCGAGTATTTCCTGCGCCAGCATCCGGCAGAGAGCGGCCAAAGCTGAGCAGGCAGAGTTCCAGCAGCACAACTTGAGGGAGCACAGACTCCTTGAGAGCTTTCCTCAAGCCACACCGAGCCAAGAATGAAACACACAAAGCCCAGCTCAGGAGCAGTTATGGCACAGAGCTGCAGCAATCCCCCAACAGCACTTGGGGGAAATAAAAATGGTTTGAGGAGAGGCAAAGAGGACTGCAGGGTTCTTGTCAGGTCACTGACAGCACAGCAAAGCAGTTTACTCTCTTTGCTTCACCAACAGGATCACTCAGTGATGCCTTTTCAACAGGACTCAAGCTTTTTCAGAAGTAATGCTCATTTCTTCCTAATTTCATGGTAGAATCCCCAAGTCCCCACTTTGTCTTTTAAACAGCTCTTTGGAGCCTCAGCTGTTCTTGCTGGCAGATCATAGTGGAAAGCATTACAGAAAAACAATACACGATCAAAAATAAAATTTGCTAAACCCCACGATTTCTAGGGCAACACCATGAAAAACAAGTGACCTCCCTTTTTCCTCTCCAATTCCAGCAGTTTTAGATCTCCATTTCAGGCAGGTTTGGTACCTCAACTGATCCGCATTTTCCAGCACAACAAATTTATTCCAAAACAATTCCAAATCCTGCTAATTACACTTCCCCCCACATACACACAGAGAAAAAGAGACTTTCTTCTTGCCTCTCAGGAGTGCCAGATCACATCCAGATTTGTCCCCAGGAGGATTCTTCCAGTGAACTCATATTTCAAAGCAGAGAGATGAAACAGCAAGATGCAACAGAGAAAAGCCAGCTGAGATCCCAACTGGGCACTGCACCACCCATTCCACTCTCTGTGCTCCTCACACAGCACATCAGGAGCCAAAAGCAGCCAAAGCACAGCCTGGGGGGGATACAAGCAGCTGCTGGAAGCCCTGGATGCAGCACCTGAAGCTGGGAAGTTTTTGCACCCTTTTCACTGCAGGTCCTCAAGGGCTTTCTTACCTACAGCTCTGCAAGCAGGAGGGGAAGTAACTGATCATCTGCAAAACCCTGCAGAGGAACTAAAGACATCAAAGTCTCCATTTGCCACACAGCTGCTGTCACAACAGACCCTGAGCAGGGCATCAGCTCACTGCACACTGGTGCTTGTTCCCCAGCATCCCACAGCTCAACCCAGGGCTTTGGGGGTGCCATTTATCATTCCACTCACTCCAGGTAACCAAACCCTCCTGGTATGCTGCAAATCCATCCCACCGATTTACTTTGTTTGTATAGATATAAAAAAATAACTTTGTAGACATTATGTTGGCTCCAAAAAACCTCTTTACAAGAACCTCTTTTGATACCTCTGTCCCAGCAGGGGTGTGGGCACAGGCCCAGGGCTGTCACTGTCCCCTGTGCTGGCCCTGCTCAGGGAGCTCCAGGGCTGTGTCCAGTTCTGGTCCCCAATGCAGGAAGGACCTGGAGGGGCTGGAGCGTGTCCAGGGCAGGGAACGGAGCTGGGGAAGGGGCTGGAGCCCCAGCAGGGGCTGAGGGAGCTGGCAAGGGGCTCAGCCTGGAGCAAAGGAGGCTCAGGGGGACCTTGTGGCTCTGCACAACTCCCTGCCAGGAGGGGACAGCCAGGGGGGGTCGGGCTGTGCTGCCAGGGAACAGGGACAGGACAAGGGGAAAGGGCCTCAAGCTGGGCCAGGGGAGGCTCAGCTTGGCCAGCAGGGAATTTCTGCATGCAAAGGGTGTTCAGGCCTTGGCAGGGGCTGCCCAGGGAGCTTTGCAGTGCCCAGCCCTGCAGGTGTCCCAGGAAGGGCTGGAGGTGGCACTCAGTGCTCTGGGCTGGGGACAAGGTGGGCACAGCTTGGGACTGATGATCCTGAAGGTCTTTCCCAACCTCAATGACCCTATAAAAACATTTGGGTTCCTACAGCATTTTGCAATAATAGTTTTCTTTTAAACAGCTGCAGACTTTTTTTTTTTTTCCATAGGGGTTGAACATTAAATGCTTTATTTCAGAACACATCTCGCTAAATTCTCTACTGTGCATTCAGCAACACCACAGTATTTGAATTTTTTGCCCACATCTGCTGCTGCAGGCACAGAGCAGAGCCCAGGCAAGACTATCTACTACAAGGTGGCACTCCCAGAACCATGATAAGCCTGACACTCCTGCCAGCACAGTGCATTATTCATCAGATCTTTTTATAGACAAACCCCCCACAACCAAAATCCCTCGCTCCAGACACTTCTCCCTGGATCTTCTGCTGAAGGATTTCAAGCCAAGTTTTACAAAACTGGGAAGCTTAGCTAAAAGCACCTGTTATGTGCAGCACTGTGCAAGAGGGCAAAAGGCACAAGAAAGCACAGTAAAACCACACAAAATCAGTAAAAGCACCAAGAAAGCAGTTTAAGACATGGAACAAGCATTCTCTAGATGTGCACCAAAGCACACACAGGTCAGGAATCAGTTCCCCAACACTCTTCTAGAACTTTCTGCACACACCTAAAGGTGTGGAGGCTCCCCTGCAAAGCCTGGAACTTTCCACTGATTCCACCCAGCAATAAACATTGCTTGGCAATATCAATATTGCTTCTCATCTCATCCCCACCCTTTCCCTGCAGGAAGAAGACAAGCCTCCAAAGGACAGCAGGTCTCCCATGTCAGCCAGAAGCAAAGTGTAGAGACTGAAATATCAGCTGTCAGCTCTCAAATATAATCATAATCAGGTCATCACAATCACCTGAACAAAAAAAAACTTCCCAGCAGGTGGACTGGGCAAAGCTCAAGGGATGCAAAAAGCCTTTCCCACCCTTTTATTGTGTGCATGGAAGGCCAATGGGATTTCAGCATCCTGTCAGGTCACAAAGCTAAAAAACAAGCCATGTTTGGAGAAACTTCTCATGCACATTCAACTGGAAAAAGAGGTGAACAAAATTCCTTTCTCTAGGAGAGGAGGATAAATTACTCATCTTGCCCACACATCAGGAATAAATAAATGCTCCCTGCTCTTTGGGAAAGCCTGTCCGAGCCCTCATCACCTCCCTGAACATCCCAAGCTTTTCCCAGCTCACTATCTAAGCCTGAACTGGGAATACAACCACACAAGGGGAAGGAATAAGCAACAAAAGCAGCAGAGAGCAGTGCTTGAGAAAGCTGCCACCCCTCCTGAACACACAACATGCCAGAAATTACACAGAGGGGAAGCAAACAGAAGAGTTCTCTGTGGCAAAGATAAACACCCTTTCCCAAAAATGCTCTGTAATCAGGGCAGCAAAGACACAGGGAAACAGAGGGATGGAAGGAGTGGTTACAGCCTAAACAAGGAGCTGCAGTCATGTCAGGCTTTATCTTCTCTTCCTGCCTGGGTCAGGGTTGGGATTGAAGGCACTCGAGATGGTGTTTCATGTTCAGACTCAGATGTTTATTATTTCTTATCTATATCACAATCTTACAAGCCCTGAGTTCTACAGCACTTCACTAACAAGCCACAAAACGGCCCCATATGGCTCTCTACAAGGTCTTTTAAGGATAAACTGTCCAAGTGAGAAATGGCACCTAAATTATTTTCACTTTTAACCCAATAACCAACCACCCATGGCCTGCAATGGGGACTTTTTTATCCAATTCCACAAAACCACCCAAACCCATGGAGAAGAAGGTGGAGAAGAAGGACCAGCCTCCATTCTAAAACCTCCGTCTTCTTGATATCTATTACTATATTCTAAAACCTTAAACTCTGAGTTTCCCACCCTGTGATATCACACACTTCTAGTCAAACTGCACACCCACAATCCCAGTCCTATCATTCCATTTTGGAAGCCTTCTCCACGGCCTCAGGTCAATGCAGTGTTTTCCTGGGGGTCAGTGCCTGGCAGCACAGAATTTATTTCTATTTATTTCTAGCACAGAAAGTCTGAAATTCTCAGCAGCCAGAGTTCCAATACAGGCACAACAGGTACAATACCCAAAGTTAAAGGATCTCTGGATTAAGGCATTTGCCAAGCAGCCACAAAAATTAAAAACTGCAGAGATTATAGACTTCCATCTGAGAAGAAGGGGCAGAGGGTGAGGGCTGCTCCTAAATCACCCAGATTTCTTCTACACTGATGACCCAAAGCCACACAAAGGCCATGATGCTGAGCTCAAACTGCTTCACCACACACCTTCATAGGGCCCTTCTAAGGTCAGAGCTGCCAAGCAAAGAAACCAAAAAAAAAGGGTGGCACAACACAAAGAAACAAAAAAAAAAAAAACCCCAAAGGATGCAATCCCACAGTTATTTCTACATGTTCCCAGAAAATTCCCAACATGGTGCATCCCACAGAAGCGTGCAGTGCAGCCAGTGCAAGGTGTGATTCCAGGGCAATTCAAAGTCTCAATTTTGAGTCCTCCTTTAAAGACCAGAGATGTTCACTGTTGATACCAAAACAACATCAAGGTGCCAACTCTCACCTCAAGCAACACTCAGGATCCTTCATCCCTTCAAATTAGGGAGGTGCTGCGTGACTGACTCTGACTTTGGAGATATTGGAATTCATGACAACTTGACCAGAAATACTGACCACGTTTCTCTCCTTAAAACCTTTTCCTCAGCAGAAACATTTATTTAAATTCAGGACTGGCAGGAAACCAGAAGCTTCTCTGCTCTTCAGTACTAACAGGAGCTGTGTTGGTCTAAACAAAGGTTTATTCCCTGCACTCACTCCAAAAACCTGGTTTGCAGGGATGTTTCTGTCCCATTTAGGAGGGTGTTAAAAGGAGGATTTTTCAGTAAGAGCAGACTAGGTTACAATGTCAACAGAAATGAGAAGGCAGCTTATCAAATTGGGATGACACCAAGGAGAGAGGGGGGGAAAAAGGAATCACTGCTGGAACATTCAACACAAAGGCCACAGGAGCACAGGTCCTGCAATGGGAGCGGGAAAATCATCACAGAGACTGAAGAGACCAAGATTTACTCCAAGGCAGCAGCTGTTTGGCACAGCTATAGAGAAACTATCAAAATTAAGGCCCACTAGGCTCAGCTCAAGCAGTCAGGAGGTTTCTGTTCCTGCTGTTTTGGTGAAATAAACAGATTTAAATGTTGGGAAGTTACTGAAATGGGCCCATTGAAAACAGCTAACTGTAGGTTTTGCTTTGGGTAGTCACCAACACAAATGTTTATCACTTGCTAAAGTATTCCCATGCAAATATCACTACAGGATTTTTCAAATCTCTCTGGCTCTGAGCTGCACCTGACCTGGGCTCCCATCTGAGCACAGGCACACAAAACGAACCTGCACAGTCATTCCCATGGAATAAACCACTGCAGAGGACTCCAACACCTGCCCACGAAGAACTCCCTCGTCAAGAAAGAATGGGAAATCATGATCAATGTATCTTCAACCCAAGAAACACAGAAAGCAAGAGCCAAAAGCAAAGAGAGCAGCAGGTGCCATGGCTCAATAGGATTCGTTTATTGCCCTGGAGGGACCTTGGCTCCACCAGCAGCCACCAGGAACAGTTTGCTGCCTCACTGTCTAAACAACACCAAAACCCACTGGATGCAGTGAGACTTTGCTCCCAATAAAGCCTCTGAAGGTGAATTTGATAGAGGAAAAGTGTCAGAACTCAGGACATCCCTCTGGCTGTCCTGGGTGGCTCAAGCCCCTGGCACAGAGCCCAAGGCACCTGGGACTTTGATTCTGAGCCATGGAGCAAATTACCACCTTTATATGAAGGATTACAAGTCAAGAGAGTTTAAATAGAATAATAGTTTGTCACGGGGTGAAAAATAGATTTTTGGGGTTTTTAGAATGGGGGCTCAGGGTCTCAAGATGGAGGAATTTGGGCATATCCTGTCCCTCTTCTTTCTAGCATCCATCTTCTGGGTCATGCTGGCACTTTTGGATTGGTTTAGAGTAGAAGCTCACTGTCTAACACAGGTGATGGGTATTGGGAAGTTATGGTAAATAATGTACATATAGTTTTTAACATAAAAGAGTCAGGCAGAATGCCTCTATCTGTCCTGCCGAACAGACCTCAGCAGGGCAGGAGAAAGAAAGAAAAAATAAACAACCTTGAGACCAAGACCTGCAGAGTTCTGACTCCTTCTTCAACATCTGGGCTGGGAAAAGAGACTTCCTAACACATCTCAGGGGTCACTGTGACCAGCAGAAATCCTGACAGGAAAGGTCTCTGAAGGTGTGTTTGGTAGAGGACAAGGTCTCCGAAGGGGTATTTGAGAGAGGAAAGGGTTTCTGAAGGGGTATTTGACAGAGGACACAATGTGCTGCCAGTCACTGAAGACAACACACCCAACTCCCTTACCAAAATGCCCCATGAGCTCCCCACTCCCTCCTGGGTGAGGGACAATCCAGCAGTTCTGGAGCCCTACCTAAAATACTTGTGTCATTTCAGGCCGTTCATAATACCTGACAAGAGCTCCCCCACACAAAGGAGAATTTGTAATTGTAATTCAGGCAGATTTCTTTTCAATTCAAAGCTCAGCCAGCAATTAAACTGCTAAGAGACAAGTGCAAAAAGGCCCCAGTATCCAGGATTGCAGAGTAAGTCAGCATTGAACTCCACAACAAGTATTTTCTGGCTTTTAATAGCTCCAACAGTACGATTAGGAAGTCCGGGGGGAAAAAAATGAACCAGGGGTTTTCTACATTGGGACAGTTTCAAGAGAGCAAAGCCAAATCAGAGCCACTTTGGTTCACAACTGAAGAATTACACCAGGCTTAGCATCATTGAGAATTCATTGAGAGGCTTAAATTCTGACTGACACCACAGCTGATGCCTCACTCAAAATTAATTCATCATTAAAGATGACCTGCTGCCCTGAGACATCAAAACCTCATTACAAGCCATAGGAGCTGGATGCTGCAGGACTGAATTCAATCCCATCTTTAAGAGGTTTTTCCTTCAGGAAGGAGAAGCTCAAGCTGCAAGATCAGTCATGCTTACAAAAGCACAGGGACAGCTCCACACACCCTGCAGAAAGGGAAAGCCCAGGCTACACAGGGAGAGTGCTCCAGGCTCTCCCAGACAGGAAAAGCCCTTGCCCTCAGCAAAAAGGAGAAAACAGGATTTAAAAACCCCCTGGATATATCTGAACCATTAATAATGGTTTTTTTTCCTCTATCAAATACACCATTCACTCAACAGGTTTTTCATGGCTCATTTTTTTCTTTCTGTAGACGCTGATGTTTCACAAGCATCCCAAATCCCAGACAAATTACCATTTAAAATACTCCCTTCTCTGTGTAAATATATAAAAATAAATATAAACTTTAAATTACCATTCAAAATATCGTGTGTGTACATACATATATGTGTGTATATATACATACATATATATGTATATATGTGTATGTATGTATATATGTGTATATATATGTATATATGTGTATATATATGTATATATATGTATATATGTGTGTATATATATGTATATATATGTATATATGTGTGTATATATATGTAGATATATGTATATATGTGTGTGTATATACATGTATATATATGAAATTAAGGCTGCAAATTTGCAAGCTCCTTTGTCACTGTGTTCTCGATCAGCTCAGAAAAAGCAATTCCCTTTACCTGGAGTGAATTCTGAAGGTGAATTTGCTCCAAGGGAAAAGCAAGAGTGGGCTTTGGTGGGTCTCCTAACATTTGTTTTCTCTGATCATCCCTGTGTTTTCCAAGGTTTTACACTGCATTCATTCCCAGTGCTGCAGCCCTCTGGCTGCTCTGGGAACAAAGAGCACACAAGGACTCAGAGAGGCTCCAAACTCCAACACCTGAAAGCCAACACTTCACACAGAACCCTGCTGCTACATCAGTCTGGTTACCTCAAAGGAAAGGGAAATTACTCCAAACCAGGAAGTCTGGATGTGTCAGAGCTCCTCCTAATGATATTCAGGTACCTTCCAGTGCTCCCAGCCAAGTCATCTCACAGCCAAAGAGGGGTGAGGGAAGGAAAACACCCAATTAAGAGCAGATGAAGGCACTTGTCCTCTCCTTTTAGCAGGTGTAGTTCACTTCCCAGTTGCCTAGTGCATAATTACACCCAGAGGTGCTCACTGTCACTCTGCATCTGTTCTTGCAGTGCGTTTATTTTGGCAGCTCCATTTACACCACTGGGCTTGGATCTCCAGTTTTGGGATGTGTTTTTCCAAGTGTGGCGGATTACAAGAGCAATCAAGCCCTCACAGTCCCATTTTTAGGCTAATTCCTTTGGGTTAAAGGCTTGCAGTTGGCAAAGTCTTTCACTAAGGGAGGCAGAGTTTACATTGATTTAAAACTAGTGCAATCAGTAATTCCTGCAGCACCACCTCCCCTCAAGGAGGGCTGCCTTGGCCAGGAATACAAAAAATAGACTTTAAACAAAGCAAGGTT
>NW_005054594.1:331377-341984 GCF_000277835.1 Geospiza fortis | reverse complement strand
GCACAAAGCCCAGGCTGGTGCTTTCTGCAAGGCTGAACTCAGCAAAACACCTGCCAAGCACTGGAGACAGGTCAAAAAAACAAAACAAAACAAAAAGGGGGTAAGCATCTATCAATCCAAGTCACTTAAGAAGCAGAGCAGCTCTTCACTGGCCTTGACTTCACCCTTTTGACAGCTCAAAAAACTCCCAAACAGGACATTCAAGTAGGGCTGAGCAGCCAATCAGACGAAATTAATTTTATATTCTGCTAGAGGGAACGAGGCAGCTTCTTTCCAGCATGGAATTATTTGGCACCAAGAGGCTCCAGCCCAGAAGCTGCACAGCCCCTTTTGGTAGGCTAAGTTCATTTCTCCTTTGTCTCAAATCTATTCTATCTCCAATTCTACCAACTGCCTGGAGAAATAGAAGCCCCCAGGAGGATTTGAGGTCATTCTGACACAATATTCTCTTCCATTTTGCAAAGCAGCAAGGACAGGACAAGGCAGCACAGCCCAGCCCAGGCTGGATGGGACCTCCCAGACACCTGAAGCTGTTCTCCTCTTTTCCTCCAGCTTTAACAGGGAACACAACAGCTCAGAATGTCTCTAGCAGACTCTGGAAGGAAGAACATCTGTCCTTATGCAGGGATGTGACAAACTGATGGTGACCACAGCTTTTATCTGCCCAAAGCAGGAGGGGTAAGTTAAAAACCCAAAACGCCCCATTCTTAACTGTCCAGTGAAGCTCAACTGAGCCCACTCATCTGCTTTTATAAAAATATTGTTCCACTGTGAGAAGGACCTCTTTTCTTTTAAATAAATGCTGTTTAGAAGACATTTATTGACAAGAATTATTATTATTATTAACAAGATAATGGCCAATGACAGCAATGTCTCATTGCACATAATTGAAACCATTTCTAGAGCAAATTCCAAGCAAAACTCTGAGGCTAAACATTTTTATTTTCAAGATGGAGACTCAAATAAGGTTTCCTGTCCAAGATATTTGGAGATGTTATTATTTTTCCAAGCTGCCTCTAATGAGTAATTTGAGGGGGAGGTTGTTTTTGTTTTGTTTTTAGAATCACAACCAGCGACGGCCTCCCTGTAACGGAGAAAGAGGAATTCACAGCAAGCAGCTCTGGTGCCAATATTGCAAAAACAAGCAACTTGCATAATCTTAGAAGCATTTCTATGGATCTCTCCTTCAGAAAGAGGCCTTTGATGACACTGTGGTTTTGACAGCAAGATCCTTATATGGATTCAAACCACACAAATCATTTTCTACAGAGCACAATTGTAACACTGATCACTGAGAACGTGCTGAATGAATGGAGGACAGAACCAAAAGATTCATGGAGGCCTTGGTGTTCCTAACTTGAAAGTTTCATACCAGGAATACCAGAGGAGCTTGGCAGAGCTTTTGTTTTTATTTAGACACACGCAGTTTTCCCAAGAACAAACTCCCTGCCAAAAGAGCTCCCAGCCAGGGATGCTCCCAGTGCCCGCAGAGCAGCAGGGAGGGACCAAGGATGAGGGGTTTGTGCTCTTCTGCAGGAGCTGGACACCAACCCCCAGGTAAATGCACACATTCCCTGAGTGTTTATAATGGAAGCAAGATAAAGTGTCTTTTCTAAGAAGTGGCATCAGTGAGAACAGGGTGTGAGATCAGTTCACCAGGCCGCAGTGCCCTGCCGGTGTGACAACGAAACCTTCATCAGCTGAAGCCACTCAGCACATCCCTCTGCACCTCATTTTTCCTTTTCCCTCCAGCCTCCATCATCCCTCTGCACCTCATTTTTCCTTTTCCCTCCAGCCTCCATCATCCCTCTGCACCTCATTTCTCCTTTTCCCTCCAGCCTCCCATCCCTGACAGGCTTCCTGTGTCTCCCCATGGCTGGGAACCACACGTACACCACACAGGGCTAAAGGAGAACAAACCTCTGGCAACAAACCCTACACAGCAGCCCCAAAATTTCAATTTCTCTTCAGCTTTAGGAGGAGAATGCAAGCTGAAGATCTGGTGTATTTATTGCACACATTGTGTTTAATGTATAAATATAAATAAATTTATTTATTTCCATACAATAAATGAACATTATATAAATGTATTTATTGTGTACATTGTATTTATTGGCAGTTGTGCTTCCCAAACCCCTAGGGAGAAAACTGTCTGGAAAACCCTAGACAGCAGCCCCAAAATTTCAATTTCTCTTCAGCTTTAGGAAGAGAATGCCAGCAGAAGTTCTGGTGTATTTATTGCATACATTGTATTTATTGTATAAAAATAAATAAATAGATTTATTTCTATACAATAAATGTACATTATATAAGTGTATTATCTATACATTATATAAATGTATTTATTGCCAGTTGTGCTTCCCAAACCCCTAGGGAGAAAACTGGCTGGAAAACCCTAGACAGCAGCCCCAAAATTTCAATTTCTCTTCAGCTTTAGGAAGAGAATGCCAGCAGAAGTTCTGGTGTATTTATTGCATACATTGTATTTATTGTATAAAAATAAATAAATAGATTTATTTCTATACAATAAATGTACATTATATAAGTGTATTATCTATACATTATATAAATGTATTTATTGCCAGTTGTGCTTCCCAAACCCCTAGGGAGAAAACTGGCTGGAAAACCCTAGACAGCAGCCCCAAAATTTCAATTTCTCTTCAGCTTTAGGAAGAGAATGCCAGCAGAAGTTCTGGTGTATTTATTGCATACATTGTATTTATTGTATAAAAATAAATAAATAGATTTATTTCTATACAATAAATGTACATTATATAAGTGTATTATCTATACATTATATAAATGTATTTATTGCCAGTTGTGCTTCCCAAACCCCTAGGGAGAAAACTGGCTGGAAAACCCTAGACAGCAGCCCCAAAATTTCAATTTCTCTTCAGCTTTAAGAGGAAAATGCAAGCTGAAGATCTGGTGTATTTATTGCATACATTGTATTTGTTGTATACAAATAAATATATTTCTATACAATAAATGTACAATACATAAATGTATCATTATCTATACATTATATAAATTTATTTGTTGCATACATTGTATTTATTGCCAGCTGTGCTTCCCAAACCCCTAGGGAGAAAACTGGCTGGAAAACATGAGCACAGGCACCAGGAAAATACCCAAAGTGCACCTGTAGAGCTGTGCACTGCAGCTGCTTGTGCTCCCCTGGTGGGAAAACAGGTGGGAAAAGCATCCCCATGTTCCTGAGGGCTCAGGGCTCCTGGAAAGCACACTGAGGAAAAAGGAAAGCCCACTGTATGTTTTGACAGGCTCTGAGCACAAGTGAAAAATGAGGTAACAAAAAAAATTGGTTCAGAACTGTCTGGAGAACTTCTGGATTTCCGTTATATTTTTGTGCACCAAACACCAGAGCAAGACTGCCATAATTAATTTCACTTGTCAACAGTTAGATGTGGACATTCCCCATCTCACTGAAATGAGAAATGTGATTTACAGTTCCTTTGTCACCTGTTAAATCAGAGACTGTGCATTAAGCAGGATTAAATTGTGTCATTTTTGCCAAAAGTAACATCATTATTACAGCTACAGGGACTCACAGAGGAAATCCATTCTCCACAGGATTTTCTTCTGTGAAAATGAAGCTAAGCATTTAAAAATTATCTATAATACATAGGTGTTCTGCATAAACTTCCCTGCCTGGGTACCAAATTTGAATTGGAGAGCTCCAGCAGCGCTCAGCAGTAAAATCTGACAAATCTTTCCTGCCTGTTAGAAGAATATTTGTACAGATGGCAACCTTAAAATGCCCAAAAGCAACCCTTGCTTCCCCCAAACCTGGAGACCACTCAGCCTGGGAGGCTCCTGGGAGCAGCAGAGGGAAGGAGAGCAAGGAGGAAGGATCCACCAGGTCCATCCAACAGGATCCTCCTGCCTGAAAGCACCTGCAACGTTCTGGGATGTGCCGGGGTTTTTTATTTCTAGCTGCTGGCTGCAGGGAGGCTGCACAGGGACAACACAAGCCCCAGAATTCCTGCCTCAGAATCCCAGAGAGCAGCTGATCTACAGCAAAAGGCAAAACAAGCAGCCAGGAGCCTGCTCTGTCAATAACCCAGGAACAAAAGTGAGGGATGGAGGCAGCTGTGGCTCAGGCACTGTGCAGCACCACCACGTCAGAGCAACTTCTCTGTCTCCGAGACAACTCCATTACTCACAAGCCTGGATCCATCTGTTCCCATCGAGTGTAAAATGCCTCAGTGTGACCCCTGCACAGTTCCTTATTGCCACACACATCTGTTCCTCCTCTAGTGAGCTTCCCCATCACCCCAGCACAGTAACACACCCCCTCACCCCAGAGCAGCCGTAAAACACACACAGCTAAGCAAAAAAAGCACTCTGCAGCTGGCAAACATTGCCTCCACTTAGTCCACGTGGATTTCTAGGAAAGCACATAAAACAAAGTGTTTGAAATAGCTTTCCTACTTTCAAGGTGCTGCAAAGAAAGAAAAAAAAAGGAAAAAGAAAAAAAAAACCTTCTCCCACACAACTCTTCTGGCTGCTAAGCCTGAGCTGGGCTGCTCCCTAGAGTGGGGAGCTCTGACAAGTCCTGCAGCGCTCCCCGGCCACCAGCACAGCCTGTGCTTCTCAGGACCCTTCCTGAAGCATCCAACCTGATGATGCCTCAGGTTTTAGATTTTATATTTTCAGATTCTGTTCTGCTTTAGAGTGTAATTCTGAGCTTCACATGAAGGGATTATGAGCTCTGTGCACAGAGCAGGGAGACAAAACAATTCCTGCTCCAGCTGGGGACCAAGGACAAATGATCCAAATCTCAGGCCCAAGAGCACAAACAACGTGGGCTGAAGAGAGAAAAACAAGCAGGATGGGACTGCATAACCTAAAGCTGGAATTGGACAATTAACTCCAATATGCAAATGGAGCAGAACTGATCAAAGTGACAGACCCCATGACCGGGTGTCCATTTTGTGCCCATTTTGGTTCATCTTGGGTACAGCCCTGGCTGGGCTCTTGTGCTGCCCAGGGTGGATCCATTGAGGAGATCCTTTTAATAAATCCCTGCTTTATTCTTTAACTCTGTCTGGCCTCTGTTTTAGCTCAGCCTTCTCAAGGCATCACCACAGTGGAGTAGAAGTCACACACACACACAAGGCAGACTTTATTCAAACAGCTGACACACATTTCAGACTGCAGTTCTCCAAAACCTTTTCTCCTTTTTTTTTTCCTAAACCCAGCTTGGAAACAACCAGCAATGGCTCCAGTAGGAATTAAACCAACTTTTATAACCCATGTGGCATGCACACCTGACACACAGCTGGAGCCACACTGCCAACGTGGACAACAGGCACACCAGTGATCCACATGAAACGTGGGCAACTGAACTTTCAGATCAGCAACCCATTTTTGCCCCAAATAAAACAGTGACAAGCACTGTCAAAGCACCCACGTGTGTCTGCTGGGAGCTCTGAGCGCTGCCGAAGGACTGCAGAGCTCTGAAGAGGGAGTAAAACTCAGACAGATGTGGCAAAACAGAATTGTCACGAGTGCAGGGGACACCAAGCAGGTGAATAACCCAGGCAGGAGCAGCAGCTTAGCAGGTCAGGCAGCTGGGGCATTCATGGCAAGGCTCCCTCTGATTCTCCATGGGCTTTCCAAGCTCTAAACATCATCCAGTCCCCTCAGATGGAATCATGGAATGGTGTGGGCTGGAAACCTTAAAGCCCATCCCATTCCATCCCCTGGCACGTTGCTTGATGATCCCAGGGTGCTCCAAGCACCATCCAAGCCTGGCCTCGGACACTTCCAAGCATGGGGCAACCTCAACTCAATAATCCTGATAAATCATGAAGCTGCCAAACTTATATTCCATGTACAACCCTGGTGTCCAACACCATCTGGCATTGCAGTCATGAGCAACAGGCTTGAGCAGGGCCAGCCTCACACACTGCACTGGTCCCAGTCTGCAAGTTGGGCTTTTTACAAAATCACCCAAATCACAACATTTCTGCAAGCAGGATTTATCCCAAAGATTATGGCAATAGTAAGGGGGGAAAAAATGAACAGCAGCACTGAAAACCAGAAATCACAGCCATGTATTAATAAAATTGCACTTAAATTCTCACCCAGCACACAAGGAAAGTATGTTTGCATCCTGTCTTGTATTTCAAGAACCTCTCTGTTGCAGCTTTGGTAGGCCTTGATAGAAGCCCCAACAAAAGAAGGAAACCAAAAACAATGAAAAGCTCCTCTCAAATCATCAATACCCCCATTATCTGCTCAAAGGGCGCAAGGGGAAGCACCAGGAGAAAAAAAACAACCTGACAAAAACCAAACCAACCCACACAAGTCTGAACATCCTCACACTATTTACAGACACACAGATCTCTCTGCACATTGGTAAGAGTCTCTGATTTTGGTAAATTTGCAAGAGATTAGGACTGCAGTGGCTAAAGCTGGACACATCCTGCCTGCCCTTCCCATCCCAGCCAGCAGCCCCAAGGAGAGGCCCAGGCTCACCTGAAATCACTGCTATCATACAGACTTGGATTATAAATGTCTGACCCTGATCTTCATTTAAAAACTACTGAGAAATCCCTTTCTATTACACCTACATTTATACATGTTTCCAGGGGCAGGGGAAAAAACCAACCAAACAAACCCAGACAATGCCTTGCAGGTATAAACATCCATCCCAGGATCAGCAAAGATCTACAGACCTCAAAATCCCGAGGAATAATTGACTGGTGCTGCCCTAACAAGTGCACAGCCACAAATATTTGCCATCACCTTCCTCCACATGTTTACCTGCAAACAAATTGGGCATTGGAATCAAAGTCTGGAGCAGGTGGGCCTGGTTCAATCAGGTTTAGAAATCTGGAATCTGTTCTCCAGAGCACACTGCCAGGTTTATGTGTGCATTTAACATTAAAATCGTGTGGTTTTTCAGGTAATAAAACACCAAAGCCAAAGGGATTCTCAGCTTATGAAGATATGAGTAAAGTTCTCCCTGATTTAGCCTTTGGAGGGAATGAACTTGGGGGAGCCCTAAAGGAACTAAGTGAATTCATTAAAAAAACAGAGATCAGCATGTGAACTGTGCTTATCACCTGAAAAATCACCCAAGTTTTGCTTCCATTTTGAACAGGTCTGATACAGTCTGTGCTGAAGGTTTTAGTGGGGTTTTTTTTCCCCTGCTACATGTCTGTAAAACTGAGCAAGGTGCTCACTTTGACCTGAATAAAGCCAAACTGAGCCACAGCTGAAAAAGGCAACATTCCTTATCTGCACTTCTCCCACCCCATCAGGGATTCCAGCCTAAAACACCTCAGGAAGGAAAGATAACAGCAAAGAAAGAAAACCTCTCATGTTTGTAAACTGTGCACCACCCATTCAAAATACAAATGTCGTGTTACTTGGGCCAAGCAGACAAAGGAGGAAGAAAACCACTGTGCACCTGTAATGTCAGCCCCCAGTGTGACACCAGGGCAGCAGTTGCAGTTTGGAACCAAGAAAATTCCTTTTAACCCAACTCACACATTCATATTCCCCCCTACTGCCAAAATCCACCACAAAAGCAAGGTGGAGAACAGATGAGTCTCTAAAGCATGGTGGGGTTTTTAGGTTTCGGATTTTAAATCATTCAGAACAATTTCACTGTACAGAACTTGTCCCAGTTACAGAATATCCAAGTCCCTTCTCAGTCAGGGCAGCCCACAAGCCTAGGAATAAATCCACCTTAGAAAAGGAAAAAATATTAGTTCCATTAGATACTTGAGAGAATTTCTTGCAGTCTGACACAGGATCAGACAAGCCATGGGAGGCTTCTCCATCAATTCCAGCCCTAACCCCTGGACTGGTTAGAGAGGACACAGAGGTCAGGGGGTCCCCACTGAAGGCTCTGTGTGTTTCCACAGGCTGAACTGGGTGCAGAAATTATTTTCTGCTCAGCCATAAAGGCACTAAACTGAGCAAGAGACTGCCAGCTATCCAAAATGTACAGCTGGTACACAAATACAGGCCCAGCCTACAATTTCAGGCTGTCAACAAAAACCTCAGCACACTCTCTGGAAAAGCAAGTCAGGGCTGTCCCAGCAGCAAAGGAGGCTGCAGGTAGGATTAATTGTCATAGTACTCAGAGCTTCTACAAACACTCATCCAATAAAGCCATGAATGTAAATCCATCCTCCTGCTCTTGCTGTTTATAGCCTCCAGCAGAAGCCATGGAGCTATAAAAACTCCCTCATTACCACCTGCTCAGCCTTCAGAAAACTGAATATCTTCAAAAGAGGAAAGACAAACCCACCCCAAGAACAGATCTTGCCAAGCTGGCTCTGGCTGCCGTGTGCGATATTCCAACAAAACAGTCTCACCATGGAGAATACAACTGTGCATTCTGGGCTGAAGGCACAGGGGGAAGGAGGAGTCAGTCCTAAACCAGGAAAGCTGAATTTATTTGCCATTACATTATTTGTCATTGAAAAAAATTGCAGAGTGCCATCACCTGCCAGGTCAGACACGAGGAAGGTGAATGGTTTGATTGGTAAAAGCCAGGATGCTGTAACCCAGGATGATTTTCTGCTCAAACACTCCTTGCTAGGAAAAACTCCCAACTGCTTTCTCCTACTGGCTTGCCTGAATGGAAAAAAGAATGAGGTGTTTGACAGCCCTTCAGAGGAGCAGACCCTCAGCTGCTTTCAGTGCTCAGAAGTTTACCAGGCATCTAAGGCACTGCTACAGCCTGAAGAGGGACAATTATGGTGATAATTCCCCTGAATCTGCCTAAATGCCTACAAAAGGAACACTTCAAATAAAAGCTTTCACTTGGGCAAATATCCAGCCAGTTCCCCAGCAAGACAGAGCTCTAAAAAACAATTCCATAATGAATGTGAATTATTAGACTTAAGAATTTTCCTGTACACTTAAAATCCCTCATGCAGAAAGCCAGAGGCCTGTGATGAAATGAACTGGCCTCCGTATCGACCTCATTCAGAAATGCCATAACAATTTCCCTTATCAGCAGATAATGAAAAACCTATAAACTCCCATCTCAACCATAGCAAGTCACACTGCCTTTTCTGTTACTACTCAAAAATGTATCAGTCATTGCTAACCTTAAACAAATGCAGATTAATGCTGCTTTCTGAACAAATCCCACCTATTTTCTCCCAAGTTATTTTTCAGTCACACTTCCCAGTTAACAGGAGGATACATCCAACGTAGTCAAAACCCTTTTCGATTCAGGTGCAATTTTTCAAGTTGTTCTCCAACCACATTCCCAGGTCACACCTTTGATGGAGCTCTAAGAACAGGTGTTTCCTTTTACATGTTATGTAAAGTGCCTTGCCATGGACACTGAAACTTGAATCAATGATGATATTCAACACCTCTCAAAACCTCTCCAAGAGCTGAAATCTTTACTACCCAAGACTTCCAGGTTTTTATTTTCATGCTGGAAGACAAAAGGATGGAGATCAGGATGATAAAACAGGGAAGAGAGGAACAGAAAGATGCCAGCAGGGAACAAATTACATGGCAGGGGTAGGAGGGAAGCAGTGAACAACCTCATTAGTCAGGCAGACGTTTAATTAAAGTGTGAAAACAACACAGCACTGCCCAACTCCAAAATTCAGTTACCTGGGATTAAAAGTATCCAGCCCCAGAGCTCAGGCACCTCAAGACAAAGATTTACAAGGCCTTAAACAACCTGAGGTGGCATTGAATCCTCCAAAAAGGTGGAAGCTGCCAAGCTGCAAGGAGAGTCCCTGCAACAAAACCCCACCCAGTCATTCCCAAGAACTGCTCAGGTTTACTGCTGATTAACAGCCATAAGGAAAACCTGTAAAATGTGACCTCCTTCCAGCCCGAGCACTGACTAAGCCATGATAAGGATAAATCAAAATATCTTAACTTCCTCCAATTCTTCAATCTAGAAATTTCCAATGCAGAAAGCCACAACCGCAAGCAAACCACCAGCCCTGAACCCCACTTTTAACCCACCAGGTGTGAGCAGTTCACCACATCCCTGCCCCTCAGAAGCCCAGCTGAAAGCCCTAATTGGCTGCAATTTCAGCTAAGAATTTAGCCATGGTAACTCTTCAAACCACAACAGCACCCGCTGGTACTTGGATTTATCCCAGTGCCTTTTAGACCTTGAATCATCTGACTGGGAATTTCACTGGGAGTTTTCATTCTCCCAACTCTCACATGGTCCCAGTGCCACCAAAATCACCCAGGAGCTGTGTCCATGCTCAGGCACAGCTCCCTGGCAAAAGGAGGAAAACAAACCTACTCCATGAGCTCGTTTTGAAGAGGGAATATCTCCATTAATTACATCTAATTAAATCACCAAGGTACACCTGCAACAACACCCAGGCACTAAACCCTGGATTTTTGCTGGCATTACACAGAAGCTTCCAAGAAATCCACACACATTTATCTTGCAAATAACTTATTTTTTTACCAATTTTAGTGTTGTTGAAACAGGCAACTTTGCTACTCCAACAACAGGGAGGGCTCCTCAGCAGTTCTTGCTCAGGTGATTAAAACTGTGTGTAGATTAATTGACTCTTTCTACACAAAATTAACATCCAGTGTAAGACAAGCTCACAGAGGAGCTGGAT
>NW_005054594.1:320438-331351 GCF_000277835.1 Geospiza fortis | reverse complement strand
TGCTGCAGCAGCCCTGCTCCTGCCAGGCAAATACTTTAAAACCCCACACAGACTAGCATGGAAAAAACAAGATACATGTAACTTCAGGTTTTGTCAAATTTTCTCATGAGAACAGCAACGTGAAATTTTTAAGAAAGCCTTACACAAAACACCTGCTAGTGAGAACTGTTCAGACTCCTGTCTCTAGGAAAAGCCAGATCATCCTGCCCACATTATTTCCTTGAAAAAGTAACAACAGCATTTTAATATTGACCTCTTTGTTAGCTTGAAAATCAAGAATAAAACTGACTATGTACGCAAAAAGAGAAATTTTTTATCACCATATCCAGCACTCCATCACACACAATCCAAGCAGCAGACATATATTTGTGTGCCTTCACCTTTATTTACTTTATCCAACTACCTGCATACTTCAAAAAGCATTTCTTTGTCCCTTACCCTGCCAATATAAAAGGCTCATTCTGATCTAAGTACTCACAAAACCAAGACACCAAGTTGGTTGTAAAGCTTCCCAGTTTTTCTCCTGAATTGAGACTTTTTTATGGACTTAGTACTAAAGTATAAGCATAAGGAAAGTTATGTTTAAGTAACTAAAGCATACACTTGTTTTTAAAGTCTATTGATCCAGTTTATCATTCATTCCCTTCTCATACTCACTGTTTTGTCTCTCTTCCTCTTTTCAACTTTTCCCTTAATCCCTTCCTACATAGCCTGTCTTGTTTTTGTTACTCTGCAGTGCAATCAACCATTACTCAAAGACCTCAGGAATTCTAATATAGAATTATATAATACAGAAAAATAGAATAATAATATTATATTATTATAATAGAATACTATAAAATAACAGAGTACTGTAGAATAATAGAGTACTGTAGAATAATATTGTGCTTCTAATAGAGGCCAAAACATCCCTGACATAGTTTTCAACTTTTTTACGTTCTCCCTTGGAGGTGTGGGGAAAAGCTGGAGAAGAAAATGAGGCTTGGAAGGCAAAAACTTCACTTCCCCCAGGTCTGTCCTGGTGGCAAGTGGTGAATTCTCTCTCTACAACAAGTTTACTTCCCCTGTTGCTGAGAATTCATAACCCACATCCCAAGCTCTGGCCCAAGGTGGGAAGACTGGAAATGCCAGATAATTACAACACAACACACCAAGTACCTTGGAAAGCCAACTGCAGCCCCAAATTCTCCAGGCAGAAATAAGAGGCATCACTCAGCACAGGCTCCAGGCTGAGGAAAGCAGAGAACTGAGGCAGCACCAGCACAGAGAGAGGGAGGCTCTCCCACCTTTTTGTTCTGCTCACCACCCTCAGCTGCTCCTCATCAGGCTGCTCCTCATTCCAGGTGGGAATGATCCCTTCACACCCACCAGGGAGGGGCTGGCACCCACTGCCCAGCTGCTTCTGACCTGGGCACTGAGCAAAGCCGCTGAGGAGACACAAAAATCCCCACTGTGCTCCCCCTTGGGAATTGTTTTTGAAACCAAGTCCCCTGCTACAGGCTGGGAGAGCTGGGGATGTTCAGCCTGGGGAAGAAAAAGCTCCAGGGGAACCTGGAGCTGCTTCCAGTTAAAAGGGGGTTATAAAAAAGAGGGAGAGTGACTTTCTACAACGGCATGGAGTAAGAGGACAAGGGGGAATGGCTCCACACCAACAGAGGAGAGGGTTAGATGGGATATTGGGGGGGAATTGTTCCCTGCAGGGTGGGCAGGCCCTGGCACAGGGTGCCCAGAGCAGCTGGGGCTGCCCCTGCATCCCTGGCAGTGCCCAAGGCCAGGCTGGACTTTGGGGCTTGGAGCAGCCTGGGATATTGGGATCCTGCCCATAAATGGGGATGGACTGGGATGGGTTTAAGGTCAATGATGGAAATGGGTTTATAGAAAATTCTCAAAGCCTGACAGAAGGTTTACTTAGTGTGTGCATCTGTATGCAAACCTTGAGATAAGAAATGCTGACTTAGAAATGCCATGGAACAGGACAGACATTGTGGAGAGAGAAATGGAACTAGGAACAAGTTTCAAAGGATAGCCTTGTAAAAAAGACTGGATACTTTGGAGAAATAGAACTATGAAAGATGCATTGTAGTGGGACCCAGGAGGGGTAATTCTAGATTATTTGCTTTAAGGCATTTACAGCATGGTGTGGCAAAAGCTGATAGGCCAAGAAACACTTACAATGTAATTAGGAAATAATTGGCTTCTGATTGTGGTGGTGTGAATTATAACATCTGTATTGTCTCACCCTTCACATGAGACTGAAAATGGAGTAAAAGTTTTTAAAACATCTCTCAGTTGCCCCATCTCTGGGTCAGAAAAGGGCTCAATCCAACACCTTCCAGCCCAGACCATTTTGGGATTCTGTGATACATTAGCAAAGCTGTTAATTGCTTTAATCTCTATCCTAACACTTGTGGATTAAAACATCCAAACCTGGTAAATAAATGTTTTGTAGACAGTGCACAGAGAAAGTGCCCAGTTAAATCCTGCAGTGGTAGAAGAGGCACACAATAGCAGAAGGGACAAAACCTCTAAAGCTCTGCCCTTCAAGCTCCCTGCTCTTTCCTCAAGCACACACAAATTGCCTCCTTTCCTGCAGCAGCAGCCACCCCTCACATACAAATCAAGCTCTAACCCTGCTGCTCCACAGCACAGCCCCAAGTGCAGATTTGGCAGAGCAGATTTGACCCCTCAGAGACACTTCCTAAAGCTCAGGAATGCAACAGTACATTGGAATAGGTCATTATTTTTTATGGCCATGCTGCAGAAGTGGAATTTTTATGGCTGGTATTATCAGTTGAAGGAAAACCGCTCTGAAAACACGGTTGTAGATTAAGTGTTATGTATCTATACAGAGTAAATGTAACACTAATTACATTTTTTTTCCCCACTGAGTGGCATTAAATCACAATCCATCCCTACTTATCCCCCAGGCAGCCACATAAGCTGCATTAAGACACCCAGTTCCCACCCAGCCCAGTGTCCATCTGTTTGCAGCTAAACCTCCTTCTTCACAGCTCACACTTGCAACAGGAACCACTCTGCAGTCCCAAAGAGAGTTCCAAATGGCAAATTTAATGTCAGAGGCCAGAAGTGCTCCAAGAGGTCCAAACAGCCCTTTGCTTTGGAAGGGACAATCACCACTCAAAGGGCAGCCATTCTTATAAATTAAATATTTACTCACAAAAAAAACCTGAGGGAATCCCCACAGCTGCCTCAGCCTTCCCTGAAAAGCTCTTCTGTATCCAGGCAAGGAAGGATTCATAAAGGGAAATCATCTACTGGCACAGGAACTGCAAAAATTCCTTCTCTGGGTGCCCCCTGCCAGCAGCGACCACGGAGCCGCCCTGGAGCTGCTGCATCCCAAGCCAGGCTGACCCACCTGGAGAGCCACCAGCTGCTCCTCCTGCACATCTGACTCCCTGAGGGACATGAAAACACCAGGTTTTGCCATCCCCCAAGGCAAACATTAACTGTCCCCACAGCAAACTGATGTAAATCACAGCATCCTACAACTGCAACGTCAGCGGGGCTGTGCGTGGTCCAGGGCTCTCAGGTTTGTGATGGGCGCCTGGCAAAGCAGCTCTGCCAAAAAAAACCATTGAGGAGATCAAGAGAGGGTAAAAAAAAAATTCATGGTGGGCCTAAAACTCCAAAGATACAAGCAGTTTTTCACTGTCTCAACAGTGAAATAATTAGCAAAATGTAAAGAATGTAGAAAACTATAAGAAACTGGAAATGTTTTGAGGCTGAAGCTCTGCTCAGTTCACTGCCTGGGATTTGCTAGCAGTATCCATTTAAACCTGCACTCTGCCAGATTACTGTCTCACTGACACTAATTCCAGATTATTGTTCTAAACTAGGATAATCTTAACACGAGCACAGCAAAGAGAAGATGTTTGTCTGGAAATCAGTTCTCTCCAAAGCTGTCTTTTAAAAATCAGTTGCAACCTGTTCTGAGTGAAAACTGCCCCCAGAACTCTGAGGTTCCCCCAAAACCTCTCAGTGGGAGTGCAGGAATTAAGAGTGGAAGCAACAATTTGGTCCAAAAATAATCACCAGGCAAAGGTCTGAAGGAGATGATTCAACCACCAATGCTCTCAAACACAGTTGTTTAATTTTTGCTATTTCACTTGCACTCTCTTACAATTTTTTTTGCTAATTATTGATCAAAAAAAATCATTTGTAGAAATGTAAAACCATGCAGAGAGGGATTAATGGCTCGTGCTGGTTGAAGCAGAGATTTTACACCTCCACATATCCTGCCTGGGTTTGTGCCTTAGAAATGAAACTTGGTGGGAGACAGAAGAAAAGGGAGAGGGACAGGGAGAAAGTTATTTATCACTGGTGGCTCTGGAGTGCTAAATCAGCACATCACATAAAAATTAATCTTGCTGGCCACTGGTCGTTAGCCCTACTAAGGAAAACAAGAAACAAGCAGCTTCAGCAGCAAAGGGGCACACATTTTATTCAACTTTATTACTGAAATCCTACCTGAATATTACTTAAAAGCTTTTCTATAAAGGAAATACTTCAAGAACATCAGCTCTACAAAAAGCACTCTCACAGGAGGCCAACACTCCCATCTCCTCTCTCCTGGACACAAGGGTTAATTTACTGTGTTCAACCTCTGAGCTTCATAGCTCCACACTAATTACTGAGGAGATGAAAAGGAAATTAATGGCTGGCCAGAAATGGGGGCAGAAATGAAGCAAGTGTCTACTCAGAGCCTGGTTATTCTTCTAAAATCAGATTATCTACCTGGAAAAGCCACATCACAATTAAAGCTGCAAACAGCAATTATAACTGTTAAAAATTAAGATTTCTTATTAAGGTTGTGCTCCTTCAGTCTCTTGTGGAAAAAGTGCAATTAATATCCCCAAAATGACTTGGTAGTCTTGTTCTCGCAGCAAGGATGAGGGGAAAACCCCCAGTTATTATTGGATTATATAATATAATCCAATATATATTTATATATATACTATATATATTATATATAATATACAATCCAGTTGATATATGTATTAATATTAATTATTGACATAATCAAATTGAGATATGTATTAATATTAATTATTGCAAGATAAAAGCATTGACACAGGGAAAAATCCTGTGTTCTCCATTATGGATACACAATTAAACAATTAAACAAGGAGGGGAAAGTAACGTTGCAGCAACAGCATCAGAAGGACCAAGGGACGAGCAAGAACAGCATCTTTGCACCAAAATTCCCAGAATATAAATCAGGAACCCAGGAGAAGTCACTCAAGTGCTTTCATGCCCCTTCAAATCCCTGTACTTATTACAGTAATAGTGATAGATGGCAACAGCTCAAGTGCATCCTATTTTTCATCCACCTTCTTCCCACCCCCACTACTTCTGATTGTCTGCCTGCAGCTGTCCTTTCCCTTGATTCTGGGAAATAACCTCCTTCCCAGGGAGTCTGTGGGATTTATTCACTCAGATCAGCAAATTACCCAGTTGACTTTTGAGTATCACACAACCTGAACTTCATTACCTGATTGCAAAAACATGAAGCCATTATACTCGCAACTTGGGTGAGTATTTATTATTATCCTTTCAACTTGGGTGATGCTCCTCAGACCTACAAGGAAATAGGCAGATATTTTTCACAGCAAGAGCTGGAAGGGTTTTGCACTCAGGTAATATGCAATAAATCAAAATTTCTCTGCTAAGAAGTTGCATGGATTTCTCTCATGTTTATTTACAAGCTCTTCATGCATCTCAAACAGCCAAGAGCAGAGAAGTTGGGGGACTCAGCAAGACACCAGAGCAGTAGGAGGAAGATACAATAACAGCAGAAACAAAACCAAAATTAAAAAAAAAAAAAAGTATTTTCTTCTATTTTGACTGCCATATTTCTTCAGAAACCAGACTGAGGTAGATCTGGCCATGGGAAAAGCCTCACATAAGTCAGTGATCACCAGGACTGAAAATTAATATTAAGGTTCAAGCAGCACAGAGATGAAATCAGAGCTGGAGAGCTGCAGCTGTAAACACAACCCATAAAATTCAAGTTTAATCACTTAGGATTAAATAAGTTTCATGGATATTACTGCCAGTGGTCAGCCAAGCTGTTCTCCAGCAGCTCTGTTATTTACAGCTATTAAATAACTGAATTAAAGTGTTCCAGAGAATGCTTTTTCCAAGGCAAATCATGGCCAAAATAATACACATTTTAACTACCCCGTGCTCACAAATGGCAGAAAAAGGGAAACACACTTGAGGACTAAATTAGCCTAATCTAAAAACAACTCTTGGGATGGTAGTTGGTATTATAAAAATGGAAAGCATGACAATGGAAGGCTGCAAGCTTTACTATTATTTTTTTTATAACTTTTCTTTAGAAAAGCTTGGAGGAGGCAGAGTAACAGAGCTGGGGCACAATAATAAAATACATTAACAAAAGACAGGAGGAGGGGTTTTGGGGGGTGTTCAGTGGAAAGGAGGTGAGGGCTGGCTTAACTTTTTAGCCAAGGAAATTGAGAAAACACAGACGTGACACCCAGCCAGAGGGTCTCCAGGAGCTCAGTGGGATGGCATAGCTAGGGCAGGAATTCAGCTTTCAGGCTGTGTTTTTCCACATTGCCAAGGCTGCAAGGAAGCCTGGAAGTGTTTGTGAGTCAGAACCCGCCTGGAGCATCCTCAGTTGCTGCAGGAGGCGAGCAGAGCTCTGGCTGTGCCATGAAAGCCCTGCAGGGACACCCAGGGAATGGGAGGGGATTCCTGCAATTCCATCTGAGTGGAAATGCACACAAATTATGGAAAGGCTGCCCTGAAAGCTGCTGTGGTGCTCTGACATTGCAATTCCAAGAACAAACAGCCCTCTCCGGTGCACTCTGCTATACAAAATGCCAGGCTAATCACAGCAGTTCAGGTTTGAGTGTTGCCAAATGTCCTAAACTGAAGGGAAAACGGGAGATATCAGTTATACACCCACCCCTCTACAAAAGGAGAAATGGAGAAATTAATGATATCTGACTGACCACAACAACAAGGTGTTGTGGTGTTAGGGGTCCCCAGGACGAGGTGAGAGATGAGAATTGACTCCAAGTTCTCAGAAGGCTGATTATTATATTATATTATTATATACTATATTATGTATTTCATATTATGTATTTCATATTATGTATTTCATATTATGTATTTCATATTATGTATTTCATATTATGTAATCTATTCTATTTTATTCTATTCTATGCTACACTAAAACTATAAAGAAAGGCCACAGCTAGAAGGCTAGAAAAGAATGATAATAAAAAAATTCGTGATGGACTCAGAGTCCGACACAGCTGGCTGTGATTGGTCATTAAATTAAAACAAATTCACATGCTGGGTGAACAATTCTCCAAATCACATTCCAAAGCAGCAGAACAGGGAGAAGCTGAAGCTTCCCAGGAGAAGAAATCCTGGTGAAGGGATTTTTCATAAAATATCCCAGTGACACTCAGGAACACACAGGGCTTGCTCTAAATGCCCAAAGCCACAGTGCTCTAGGCACAGGTGTTCCTGTGCTTGCTTTCCACTGAAACTGGAATAACTCAGGGAACAACCTCGAGGAGGATGACTGCATCAAACTGGAGCCTGATTTTTTTTAAAAAAGCCCAAATCTCTCTTCTGAGCCACCAGGAGCAGTTTTTCATTCCATGAAGAAGTAGGTCATGGAAGCAGCAGCTCCAGCAAAGTCCCTGCCCCAGATGCAGAGCCCTGAGTGCTGCTCCAGACTGGAGCTGTGTGTTACCAGTGCCTGCACTGGGAGAGCAGGGCATCCTGCAGAGGATGCCATGTGGTACCACTGCCTGCAAAGGGAGAAAAACACAATGCAGCACAAGCAGAGGAGCTGCTGTGCACAGGAAAACTGAATGGCGTGCAGGGACAGCCGCCAGAAACAATTCACCTTTGGGGAAAGATGGAAAAAAAACTCCCAACGTCTGTTAAAAATGTTATTTACTGTTACTACAATATTCTTTGAAAAATCCCTTTGCCAGGATTTTTTGTCCTGGGACGGTGAGAAGCCTCAGCTTCTCCATGTTTTGCTGCTCTGGAATGTGGTCTGGAGATTGTTTATCCAAACATGTGAATTGTTTTTAATTAATGACTAATTAAAGCTAGTTATGAGTGACTCTCTGAGGAGCCATGAGTTTTTATTATTTATTCTTTTCTAGCTTTCTAATGTATTTTTTTCTCTATAGTTTAGTACAGTTTTAGTATATCATTTCTTTTAATAGAATATAATATAATATCATAATAGAATAAATCAGCCTTCTAAGAATATGGAGTCAAGTTCATCTCTTCCCTCGTCCTGGGACCCTTGCAGAACACAATGAATTACAAAACAATTCATTTCACATAGTATAAATGTAAATAATAATAATAATAAAATAATCAAAAATTATTCAATTCACATAATATCAATAATAATATCAATAATAATATCAATAATAATATCAATAATAATATCAATAAGTATTCAATTCACATAATATCAATTTTGCACAGTGTCAATGCTCTTCTCAAAATCCTGACTTCCTTGCCAGCTCAAAAACCCATATCTGTGTGGTGTCACATCCTGCCCTGCTCAATAATGAGGTACTTTGTGAAACTATTTGTTTGAAATGACTCTCTGGAGCACTAAATGCCAAGAGGAAATATGGAAATGCTCGCTCCCACACACACGAGTTCGAAACCATGATTTGTTTTCCACGAGAACATGTGCGAATCTGAGTCACAGTCTTTGTCTTTGGACAAAATTATCCTTAAAATAAAACCCATCTTAGCACTCTTCAACTCTGTGGTCGTGGTTTTTTTGGCCCCAGGCCAGAGCTCTGTTTTGGACCATCAGTTTCTGTTACTTAGCAATCAGCCTCACATCCCTAGCCCAGCAAGGAGGAACGGATGTCTCAGCGCTTGCAGTGGTTTCCAGGCTCAAAAACAACACCAGTCCCCCTGTGTGAGGCAGGCACTGACCACAGCCCGAGCCAAAACCAGCCTCAGAGGTTTTCTAGGCAGCTCATCCCGAGCAGGGAACAATTTTTAATCCGTTCCCTTCGTGCAGAAGGGAGTGTCTGGAGCTGGTTTCATTACTAGCAATATACACTGCTCATGAAACTCTTCTCTCTTAACAGAGACACTGGGCTTGGCTCCCTTGAATCCCTTACACCAAATTCCAAGGGAAGAATCCCACTCTCCACTTCAACACAACACCCCCAAACTCGGGAGAAACCACACAGCGCTGAGGAGTGCAATTATCCAATCCACTCAATATTTAGACAATGAAATTGTCACTGCCTCAGGAACAAGTCCCTGGATAACAGGAATAGCCTTGCAGCAAGCAGGAGGCTCCCAGGGGAGCCCTCATGCATCACAAACATCCAACCAAACCTTCAACTCACCCTTTCCCCCTCTGCAGGAAGCCGAGAGGATTTCCCAAGTCACATGATAAATCAGGGCATTTTCATTCCAAAAAAGGAATGACATTTTTCTCCCCCTGGGAGATCTCTGCAGTTTTGCAGCTCGCTGTTATTTCGGGGAGAAAATAACTTTTGCTGCCAGCTTTCCCTCCCATCTCCCCCCGCCAGGAATCTTTGTGATGTTTGGGACAGGCTTCCAATTAATTTAAATTACTATTAAAAGGCTGCTGCTGCACTGCACAGTCACAGTGTGTGAGTTTTGTCTGGAAGCAGAAAACACGAGCGGGACGTGGGATCTCAAATTGTTCTCAGAGGCAAGCGTGAATAATGACAGAACAGAATCCATGCAGGAAAATTTGTATAGGAAAACCATCATCCAGACCCCAGATATTTCTTTTTAACACACAAGTGGAAAAAAAAAAATCCCACATCACTCTTGTGCTATCTCAGGCAGCCCATTTTCTCTTAATATCTTCATTTGTCAGAGTAGTACTTAAAATTGTCATTTTTGGAGTCGCTTTGCCAGGCAGAAAACTCATTCTCATTTAAGTCCAAACATCTAAGAAAAATGACGAGGCTAAATGATGAGGATGTATTTTTAAAGAATGGTTGAAGTGGAATGAACAACAATTTCCTCTTACAACAATCTGTCAGAACTAATTTCCTTCCTACTCTGATTCCATCTCACAATCTGCACCCTGGCCAGCAAACATCCTTTTGCTGCTCCTTCTGCAGGTTCCTGCTGCAAACCCAAAAGAGCTCAGCACCACCAGGGTAGAAGAAAACAAGGGTTTTGAGACAAGACTGACAATCACCCAGAGCTCGTTCTTATGGTGGTTGCTCCCCTTGTAGATCCTCCACAAGTTACAAATCTGAGTGCAATTGGAGTTTTAATTATTCCAACAGGGAGTGTCAGAGATTGAGAGTTTCCACATCGCACAGCAGTCCTTTCCTCCTGGGGAAGCCAACAAAAGCAAATTGCTGAAATGAGCTCTACATTTCCTAATTCCTTCAGAGCTGCCAAGAATGCAGGAAAAGAGAGTGGACATGCTCTGTGTTTGACATGAGGCAAAAGCCATACCCCACAGGCTCGTCCTGCTGGAAACTAATTCCACATCCCACTCAAGTGCAGCATGTTTTCATCTCCATTAAGATGACATCTCATTTTGATGACCAATTGAGACCTTAATAACAGGGAGAAAACCCTCTGCAGAATCTTTAACAGCAGAAGCACAGGTCGTTTCATTTTCTGCATTAAATACTCAAGGACAAAATAGCCCTTAAAGCCTGATTGCTGCAGTTTTGCACTGGGAAAGTGAAAATGTGATGAAATCCCCACCAGCAATAGCACAGGTGGTCTCAAGAGCACTTCAGAAATAAGAAGTATGCCCCCATGGTGAGCACAGGGAACACAGCTTCATCTAGTTACAACAAATTTCACATTTTTTAGTACAGTTCTTCATGTTACCAGAAGCCACAGAAGTAGAA
>NW_005054594.1:315609-320404 GCF_000277835.1 Geospiza fortis | reverse complement strand
CTGACACTGCAATAAATGAATAATTACTTTTTAAAAAAAACAAGCCACCCAAATCTAAAACAATCTCTACATTTCCACAGACCTCCAATCAGGAGAATAATTTAAATTGCATATTTGAGTCAGCTCAATGCTATTTTATAGAATGGCAAACTGGTGACTCATAGCACAAATCAGAGATTAAGTCATAAAAGTTATGTTGCACCCTCCAGACTGGGTGGAGCCTTACCTCACAGAAAGTTTCCTCTTTCAGATGACTCTTAAAACAGCTTCAGAAAAAGAACAACTTTTTTTTTCCTTCTCCTTCTAAGACCTGGCTCTGATCAGGAGAGTTATACCCCTCCTGTCTGAGTACAGCTGAGAAACACTCCCCTTGTGGAAAAAGAACTGCCCTGAAATTTTTCTATTAGTGACAGCATCAACTTGATCATGACTGTAACTCCCTTTCCCTAAATTCAGCCTTTATTATTCTCATGTGATAAATAATAAATAAAAGGTAATATCACCAAATAACTGTCAAAAAACCCCAAACCAATATTTAGTCCTCGTATTGTGCTCTCTTCTTCCACAGCCCTGAAAGTGTGTTCTCTGATTTTAGCCACTTTCATACATCCAAAAATATTTGCTGGTCATCCCCTTTAGCACACATTTTTAATCATTCCTTGGAAAATCACAACCAGCAGTATGCCAGGTCAGGAAAACAGCAGTACAGTTAATTAAACAAGGCTGCCAGCTTCCATCCTCAGCAAAATCACATCCCAGAGCCTTCCAAGTGCCACCGTCCCTGCAGCCACCCACTGCCACTTCACCTGGCAATTTCCTTCAGGGGCTGGGCAGCAGTGGGACAATAAACTGCAGCTTTGGTGACAGGGAGGTGCTGGAACCCTGGATGCTGAGAATTTTAAACTTTCTGTGCTGACAGGCACTGAGCCCCAGGAGAACACTCATTCTCCACTGAGGCTGTGGAGAAGGCTTCCAAAACTGAGTAACAGAATTCAGTTCTATCTGAATGAATGGTAGAATTCAATTCTTGCCATAATCTGAGATTGTGGGTGTGGAGTTTGAATAGAAGTGTGTAATACCACATGGTGGAAAACTCAGAGTTTAAGGTTTTAGAATACAGTAATATATATAAACAAGATGGAGGATTTAGGGCAGAGGCTGATCCTTCTTTTTCACCTTCTTCTCCATGGGTTTGGGTGGTTTTGTGGAATTGGATAAAAAAGTCCCCATTGCAGGCCATGGGTGGTTGGTTATTGGATTAAAAGTGAAAATAATTTAGGTTTCATTTCCTAATTGGACAGTTTATCCTTAAAAGGCCTTGTAGAGAGAGAGATGGAGCTCCATTTTTAGTTTGTTAGAGGGAAGTGCTGTAGAACTCAGGGTTTGTGAGACTGTAACTGAGATAAGGACTAACAAACATCTGAGTGCCAACAAGAAATACCATCTCACACATTTAATCCTGAACCTGGCAAAAAAGAAGCAAAAACTCCTCCTGTCTTGCCCACAGGAAATTATGACCACACTATTGAGCTACAGCTTCTCTGGAAGTCAGCACTGCAAAGGGAAAAAACTCACTAAATACACATTGTATCTAAGGTGAATAAAGCACAGCTGCAGCAGGATGTCCCCTGCATCCTCCTCCTGAGGCTTATCCCATCTCTTCTTGGCACAAGATCTCTGCAGGGTACAGTCTCCACTACATCCTCAAACCTGAGCCACCAAAAATCCTTCCTGGCTTGGAGGATGGATCAGCACAACCCTGGTTCTCATCAGGAGCACAAAGACAAACCTGCAGGTTGTCCAACACCCACTCAAAATCTGGCTGCGGCTCAGATGGGTTCGGTTTTCCCTTCTTAGGTGTAGAAGAAGGCACTAGGAGTCAATATTCCTGATTTGCCCAGAGCTGCTAGAATGGACCACCACAGAAATGCCATGCACAGCCAAGCCCCTGATTTTCTGTAGGTATTTTTGCACCAGCTGATGACAGTCCAACCCAGCATAACCCAACCCCAGGCTACAGGCACCAGGAAATGCAGGAACAGGAGCCTCTAATCCCTGCAGGAAGACAGCCACGAGGATCAGGTGTTCAACACACAAAAGCAGAGTGTTTCATTTAAGTCTTTTGTCCACCTCCACATCCCTGTAAACCATCTGTAGCTTGCTTCCTTGTGAGGTTTTTCCAGGCCTGCTTCCCAACCCTTGGGAAGCTGATGCTCAACTTCCACAGCACCTGGGACAAGCAGGAGACAGGGAAGGCCTTCCCTTGTTCCATTAGGAAGTTTCCTTTGAGGAACAGCCCCACTTTAATTCTCTCCCCAGGCTGTCCAACAGGACGTGTGGCCTCCCTCACATTACCCCCCCCAGCACCTTCTCCACTGCAAACACATCTGGGAACTCTGTTTCCTCCACCCTCACGTGTGTGCAGCCAAACAGGGAGCCTGGAAAGAGATGCAGCCTCTGACATTTCTGCTCCAAGTTCATTTATTCAGCTCTGTCACACCCTCCCAACGCTGTGGGTGCCCAAGCCCCACCTGCTCCATGGTCAGGCCTCCTCACCCTGCCCGGCCGCCCTGAAACGCACACCACCGCCACACTCACAGGGGAAATCTACAAATATCAATAAAAACTTCCTTCTTCTTGCTTATTCCTACTCCAAGATCAATGAACAAACTTCTCATTCAAGTTTCTTGCATGTCCCTCCCCAGATCTCTCACCCCTTGTGATCCTGTTCGGGACAGACTTGTGGTCCTCTCCCTACGGGATTGTTCCTGTGGGAACGTCTCCATGCTGAGCCCGCTGAGCTTTCCCAGCTCCCCCAGGGTCCAGAACTCTCCAGCAGGCTGTGAACGCTTCACTCAAGCCCTGTGTCCCCCAGAACTGATGTACTCCCAACTGTTCCCTCATAATCCAAGGATTTGTTCACCTCCTCACCCTCTCTCCCATCTGGTGGCTTCAAAACCTCCTCCTTTGTACTTCACCCATCTGGAAGAGGTTTTTTGTTTGTTTTACAGCTCTGTCCTCTCACAGTAACCTGGTCTGCTGGTGCAGTTTCATCCAGCATTATTTATATTGCTTTTGAAAGAACTCATCCATAAGACCATTTAGCATTTCCACCCTGTCTCAAAGAAAGCCCATTTAATTTATCACCCCTGTGAGAAACCAGCCATCCTGAGAAGTACCCAAGTAGAATTGATGGTACTAAAAACAACACTGCACAGAAACACCTGATGTAACCACTCTATTAATTACACCCATATTATACAAACTCTTCCTACATCTTTCCTAATTTAATCTGTGGTGTCAGGAAGCTTGTACATCCCAGCCCCATGACAGAGAGGGATCAATTCCTCATCAGCCATAACTGACTGATGTGAGCCTAACCTGTCCTAACCACCTCTGATAACAAAGACTGAACAGCCTTCCCAGGAAATAATTCAGCATTCCACTGCTCTCACTGTCAATAAAATCTGCCAGCACCTAACCAAACCCCTCTGCTCACACTGTGAGCCCATTCCCTCTCCCACCTGACGAGGATTTGTCTGGTTTTCTGCTTCCCTTTTGCAGCAACACTTCCTTTCAATTTCCTCTTTATTATGAAAGCTCCAGTTCCTTTAATTTCTCCTCACAGATCACTTATTCCAGGATTCAGCTGCTCTCTCCCCGTGCTCTGCAGTTTCCCAAGCGCAGTGTGAGGGAAAGGAGAACTCATCTCTGCTGTGAGGGGATAAACAGGCACATCACAGATGCTGCCAGAAGGAACTGCCAGGATCCTGGATCCCCATCTCTTGGTTCTCAGGGATTCAACCAAACCAACCTGCTGAAAAAAACCCAAAAACCAAGGACTGCAACACCACAGCCAGGCTGCCAAGAATCAAACAGCACAGCCCAACTAAAGCCAGGAGGGCTTTCTAATCATCAGTCCCCAGGACAGGAGCAAAATCCTCCTCCTCCTCCTTCCCCAAGCTCCTGCAGGAGACAGCTCTGACAGTGGGATTTTAACATGCCCACACCTCAGTCACGTCCACTCGGTATCCTGGGCAAACACAGGAGATTCACGGGGTTTTAATGTTTTTTTAAATAATTTTCTCACACATTTACTGCTCCACTTAGCCCAAGGAGTGAAACCAAGCCCGAATCCGAGTCTCCGTTAAATCAATCGCAAAGGTCAATTTAAATTTAGACAAACACAAATTATTTGCCAGGGCCGCACCGCTGAAGGAGACGGCTCAAACATTAATTGGGGGCGCTGGAAAGGCCACTCCACACCTGAGCAGGTGCGGGGATGAACCCACAAGTCGCACGTCACACGTGGGAAGGAGCGGGACCGCCGGGGTGGAGACAGCCGATCCGGACGGAACCTCCGGCATCCCCGGCTGCCAGGACACACCGGCAGGGGCGGGGGAACGAGCAGCACCCCGGGGGCACCCGGCACAAACAACTATTCCAACAGCACCCCAGGGAGCACAGCCACGGATCCGCTGCTCCGCCGCCGGATTAATCCACGATTGTGGTGCCTCCCCGGAGTTCCGGGATTACTCGTTAAGGAGCACAACAAGGGAGCGACAGGTGCGCACCTCCGACAGAAGCTCCTTTAGAGGCAGCACTAAAACACATTGTGGCAAAAGCCAGAAGGATAGCCCACGGCTACACACTGTTCCCTTCGTTTAAAAAGAAAAAAGAAAGAAAAAAAAACGCTCCCGGTATTTTTAGCAAATCTTTCGAGCTCCAAGACGCAACCTGCTGCCTTTACAGTTTTTTTCCGCCCTGAGACACCCAGCAAAGCCGTGCGCTGCCA
>NW_005054594.1:310192-314621 GCF_000277835.1 Geospiza fortis | reverse complement strand
AAGGGGGAACAGCCAGAGACGGATACGGGGAGCACCGGGAAAGGGGTGCAGGGAGATGGGGAGCAATAGGGAGGGGATGCAGGGAGGTGGGGAGCACCGGGAAAGGGGTGCAGGGAGGTGGGACGCACCGGGAAAGGGAGATCACCAGGGAGAGGCTGCCGGAAGATGGGGTGCAGCAAAGATACCACAAGGGATGCAGCGTAGGGGTGGCACAGGGATTTGGGGGGCTGGGTCAGACTGGCACCCCAGCCAACAGCAGTTTCAGTGAAGGGTAAGAAAAGTATGTGATCAAAAAATATCTGGATATACATATATATATATATACACACACACGTATATATATGTGTATGTGTATATATATGTACATGTATATTTATATCCATATTTATATTTATATTGCAGACATGGTGGGCTGGGCTGCCAGCACAGACCTTGCAGCATCTGGACTAAATAAGCAATCTGTGCTCAGTTTTCTCTTGGAAGATGATGTACCTGAATTACTTTGCTTAGAGAAGACTTTTTTCCTCTGGCCTTGGGAGTTACTACAGCACCGATGGCAGCTCCATCTGAATTCCTGTTATTTATCCCTCTGTGTTTCTAAAAATACGGAGAGGAGCACGACCAAGTCATGGGATGACACAGATGTGCTTCAGTATCACCCACATCATCACAACACTCCCTTTTCCATCCCCACCTCCCTCCAGTGCTGCCTGATGGGTTGTTCTAAGCTTTCCTCCCAGCAATGTCATTTTGGAGTCTGTCCCTGAGAAATGCTCCACCTCAATCCTCAGTTCTGGCTGGATTTTTCCTGCAGAGATGAGCCTTCCCTTCTTTCTCTTTGTTGGTTGGGAAAAGAGATGGAAACCTCGACTGTGTCCTTCTGGAAGATTTACCCACTGTCTTTCCAACTTCCCACATTTAGCATTTCAAGGATTATTTGCATTTTCTTGGAAAACCAAGGAGAAAAATTGCAGCAGCAGCTCATTGCTCAGACCTGACAGAGTCTTTGCTTGATCCCTGCTTGCTGTGTTTCCCTCTCCTGTCATGTTAAAAACCGAAGGTGAAAGGAAAAATGCTTCAGAACAAGGATTTCAAGTAGCCAAGCCCTCAGTGATCACTCCACTGTGGAAGATGTTCTCACACACATCTCAGCAAAGGAGTCACCTCATGGACCACAGCCAGGGTTTCCCTCTCTGCAGCATCCCAGCCCCTCCCTGGGACAGCTCCCAGCATCCCAGTGGGATTCAAATCCTAAAAATGGCCAAACTGTGCTTAATGCAGCCTGGGCGAGCTGGAAAAGAAAGATTAGAAAGGCAGGAAAGGGGCAGGAAGGAAGGCCCAGGATGGGGAAGGTCCCTTGGGGGCAGAGCCACCTCTTCTCCCCATGAATTACCCACCCCAAATCCAAATCTTGGTTTTGCCTGGGGAGCACAGACACATTTAGGATGAGCCTGTGCTCTCCTCCTCGTGGGGTTTCCTACAGGGATCAGTGCCAGCAGCTCTGAGGGGGGACAGGGATGGGCACAGCAAGCAGACCCTGCCCCAGCTCTCTCCATTCCCTACTCCTCCAGCCATTCACACTCTGTGCTTAAATATTTATTTATCATTAAAGAGGAGTCGGGAATGACCCAAAGTAAAACTTTTGGCAGAGTTTACACATTTCCAGGGAATGTTTGATAGAGGTGGGGGAAGATGGGCTTTGAGCAAAGGCTGAGGGCAGCAGAAAAGCCAAAAATTCATTAGCAAACCCGTGCTGAGTGTGTGGGCACTCATTACAAAGCACAAAAATGGGAATTAAATGTGAGCCCTGAGATCAATACCCCAGGCAATTAAAGGAGCCAGCAGGGAACGGCTCCCCAAGGCTCAGGGAGAGAGAGGGGTGAGGATATTGGCACCAGAATGAAACCCTGTCATTTCATGTCAAATAGCTCCTGCTAGAAGCATCTTCCACCCTTGGAAAACCTAAATAAAATAATGCATTTAACAAGGCTTTCTCCTGGTGCTCATAATTACTGAATATTGGAAAGCTGCTCCTGAGAAGAATGGCTGGAGAAAAGCACACCAGAGTTTGCAGTTAATATTATTGCAGTGGGAAAGTGGAAAACCTAAGCTTCAAACCCTCATCAACCATCCTGACACTGCTGAGAGAGGCATGGACTGTTCCCTCCTGCAAATAAAACACTGATGGAAGAGAAGGTGAGTGTGGGATAAGCCATAGCAAAGCCATCACTTTGGAAAACCCGCCCATGCCCCAAAGTTCTTGGATGAAATAAACCAGCTAGGAAGAAAAAAAGCTAAATTATCTTTTAGTCCATAGATTCAGCAATTTATCTGTCTTATTTAAATTTTGGATTAGCCAATTTTGCCCCTACAGATGTCCAGGGTTGTGATACAGCAGAATTAGACACCTGGAGATTGATGCAAAATCCTGCAGGTGCATTAGGCATGGGTGGAGGAGGAAATTCAGGAGGATCCCAGGTCCAAGTGCTTTTTATCACCTTTTATTTAGAAGAAACATTGGTGCTTCCAGGTTACTGCAGATAAAACAGCACAGCCCTGAGATGGGGGGCAGAGTCTACTTGCCAATAAAGGAATGGTGTTGGCCACCCTCTGTAAGCTGAGCACTGCCCAGCTTCTCATGGAGCAACAGGACAAGAGGGGAAAATTCCCCTGGACTGGGCAGGATGGAGATCCCAATGTCTCATCCCAACTCAGGCCTGAGCTACCCAAACATGCCAGTGTTTGCTGGCTGCTTCTCCCACCCCTTTTTGGGATCTGGACCTCAGCCACACAGAGACCCCTCTAAGCCCCTGGGATCCCTTTAAAAGCTTGGCCAAAAGGTTCATTAAAAATCCCCAGTGACACTGGGAGAGCAGTGTCAGGATTCAGCAGCCTCCTGGATTCCTCAAGAGCAATCACTGTCTATTTATGCCCCTGGAAAATGTGTGTTTTTAATGGGGGGTACATTAAAGCCTGAGGAGAGCCAGCCCAAGAGGCATCTGGAAGCAACTAAAATTAAAAGAGGCTAAAATTAGCCTCCTCAGCAGTGAGTCCTGCCTCTGATCTGGATGCCGAGGTGCACATGACCCAGGCGTGCCTTTCTCACTTTCCCTTCCTGCTGCCATCCCATTCCTGGGCCACTGGCTGCAGCTGCTGCCACACCTACCCATGGCCCTGGAGAAGGGAGGAATTCCTCCCTCTGAGGGTGGCACAGGGGGCCCAGAGCAGCTGTGGCTGCCCCTGGATCCCTGGAAGTGCCCAAGGCTGGGTTGGATGGGGCTTGGAGCAGCCCAGGATGGTGGAAGGTGTCTCTGTCCACAGCAGGACAAGATGATCTTCAAGACCCCTTCCAACCCCTTAACATTCTATGATTCTATAGATATATAAAAGCCCCTGAGACCCCATATACCACTCTTTCAGGCCCTATACACAAACCCTTCAGCCCTGCTAGCCAGGACCTATAGAGACACTCCTTGTACAGTGCATACAAGGCTTTCAGGACCTGTACATAACCCCCTCAGACCCTACAGACAGGCCATTCAGGACCTAGAAATGTACTCCTTGTACACTGTATACAGGTCTTGAGGGACCTACAGGTACGGGGCCCTGAGACCCTATATACAGACCTTTCAGAAAATATATATATATATATCCATATATATATATAGACAGATATGGATATAGATATATTATATAGATAGGCCCCTGAGACTCTATATACAGACCTTTCAGAATATATATATATATAAAATATATGTATATAGGCTCCTCAGATCCTATATACAGGCCTTTCAGAGCTTCTGTCTGTGTTTTTATATACATGGACCCCCTGAGACCCTATAAACAGACCATTCAGAGCATATATATCCATAGATACTTATATCTATATATATAAATCTATATATAAACTATAGGCAGGTCTCTGAGACTCTATATACAGACCTTTCAGACTATCTATCTACCTATAGATAGGTGGGACCCTCATACCTTATGTATAGACCTCACAGAACCCATATATATATATACGTACATATATATGTCTGTATACATAAATATGTTTATATGTATATAACACACACATATATATATATTTTTTTTCTTTTTTAATATATACATATGGACCCCTGAGACTCTATATACAGGCCTTCAAGTACGTCTAAGCCCCTGAGGCCCCACACAAAACCTTCAAGGCTCTATACCCACTCCCCTCAGCCCCTGCACACAGAACCCGTAGGAGCACTCACCACAAGCTGTATAAAAGCCTCTCCTGACCTACACAAAGAGCTTTTTGAACCCCTACACCCGCACGGACCCCCTAAAACCCGCAGCAATCCCCGCGCCCCTCACGGCGCCCGGCAAGCGCCGAGGCCACGCCCATCGCGGGCAGACCACGCCCACATCGCACAGACCACGCCCTGTGCCCCGCCCC
>NW_005054594.1:304961-309951 GCF_000277835.1 Geospiza fortis | reverse complement strand
GGGTCTCGGGGCTAGGGGGAGTCGGAATGTGCGGTCTGCTGAGGCCAGAGGTCTGAGGGGAGTCCCGGCGGCTGAGCTGGGGTTCCCGGGGCTAAGGGGAGTCGCAGGTCCCGGGAATAGGGAGGTTCTGCCTGCCGGAGCTGAGAGACCCCAAGGCCCCGGGAATAGGATGGTCCTGCCTGCCGGAGCTCAGGGACCCCAAGTCCCTGGGAGTAGGATGGCCCTGCCTGCAGGAGCTGAGAGACCCCAAGGCCCCGGCAGTGAGGGGTGCTGGGTGCCGGGCCTTGGGGCTAAGACAGAGCTGCTGCCCGGGAAAATCAGAAGTGCCCAAGGCTGCGCCCTTCGGGATGCCGTGTTCTTGTGGCTGCTCCATCCCCGTGTCCCGCAGTGACCCTGTGCCTTCCCCAATGACCCCGCGGGGCTGGGGCTCCGTGCCAGGGCTCGGAGGAAGGAGGGTCCCGCCGGGGTTCGGTACCGGGGGCCCTGCAGGGAGTTCTGGGGAGCTCCCACCGTGCGAGCAGCCAGGCCTGGGTCAGTTTTCTTGCTGGGTGTAGTGAGAGCAGCCAGGCTTGGGTTGCTTTTCTTGCTGTTGTGGGATCGCCGGCGGCGCTGCCCGGGCTGTGTGAGTTATCACCCTCACGTCAAACCACTTTCTCTTGACAGAGGTTCCTTAAAGCTTTAACTGCGCTGAATGGCCCCAGCTGTGTTTGATGTGCAGTTTGTGTCGGAAAACCTTTAGGGTGAATTTGAGTTAATGTACTGCTCGGAGCACAGAAATGCCTGATGTTTATCACGACGTGATTTATATGTTCTGTACTTGCCTGTAGTTTAATGAGCTGCTTGGGAAAGATGGTAAACCTGGCTGTGTTTAGTGGGGTCTGGGCGGGTGGGCAGGTCAAACCAGGCAGGATTTTTAAAGGTTTCTCCTTTAGAATCCTCATTGCCAGCTGGGGCTTGAGTTAAAGGCCTGGCTTATCTTTAATTCCTTTATTCAGCTGTTGACCATTTTCCTCCTCCTGACTTTTTTTGGCTCAGTCTGAGCTGCATTTCCTGAGGTCGATATGTGTGAGCACTGCAGGGCATGACTGCCAGGAGGGAAATTGGGTGCAGCACCAAGTTGTGATCTTTATTATGTTTCTTTCTCGTTTTTAGAACAGGCCCCAGCTGAGAAATACTTCCCTGTGTTCCCTGTGACCCCTTGACCTGCAAACTGGGAGCAAATACACTACAGGTGAGGATGGTGTTGCTGAGTACTGGGCTGTGCAACTCCCTGCTCTCAGGTGCTTTAACTGCTGAGTTCATCATTTGGCTGATTAATATACCTTGTGTAGAATTATTCTTGTCCTGGAGCGTTCTCTTAGGGTTTCTCTCAAAGCTGTAGGAGAATGAGTTGCCTTTTTTTGCAGTGTGCAAACTTGTGCTGACTTTCCTGGTGCAGGAGCTTGGGCACACTGAGCCCTGGAAAAAGTTTTTCTGCCTGGAGCTTTCTGTCAAGCCAACCTCAGCTGTTCCACCACTTTCATAAAATGTAAAAAAAACTCTCAACATCAAAAAAAACCTGAAGTGGTCACTAAAAATGTGTTTGAACAGTGAATCTTAAGCTCATGTAACCTCTCTTTATGTCCTTGTGGAAGTGGCTTGTTCTCCCCATGACCCGTTTCCTGCAGCAACCTTTGTGGTATTCCCTCATGCTTCCTGGACCAGGGAAGCTGAAATGCCATGCCCTGGAGGACAAGGAATGATGGGCCTTGATTCCATCATTACTGTCTGCCTGCTGGGGACACTCTGGGGTGCCCTGTGTGCCACTGGTGGTTGTGTCACTTCTCCCTGCAGGTTCCTGGGTAAGCTCCTGGAAGAGTTTGAGGAGAGATGATCCAGTTTTCCTTGCTGATCATTTGAAGCAGCATCTCAGAAATGTTAATTTTTTTCAGGTGATAAGTGAGGGAGCCATCAGCTTGTTTAGGTCTGGACTGTGGCAATAACCATTTTTATTTTCTTGAGCAAAAGAAGTTCTGTAGCAATCATATTATTGTTATAAAAACACATTGTTTCATGATGTTGCAGTTGCTGCAGTAACATGTCCTGAAGTGAGCTGGGATATGGAAATACTTGGTTTTTTCTTCCCAAGGTCCCAGTTGACATGTTGGGGCTCAATATTTTAGCTCAGCTCAGGGGGGCTGAGGATGCTTGGGTACAACAATAAAAATAACTTTAATTATATAATTCCAGGTGCTGTGACTTCCTGTTGGGACATTGAAGGGGTGCCAGAGAAAAAGTGTCCTGGTGTAGACGTGACTTCAGGGGGATGATGTTGTTTGGGATAATTTAGCAGGAAGCAGGATCTTTGGGTGTTGTACACCTTTGAGATGAATATTGCCTTTCTTTTTTAAACTGAATTGTTGTAAGAGTGTGCGGTGCAAATGGTGTGGCTCCCTCTTAAACACAGAATCATGGAAAGGCTGTTAACAATCATCCAGTGCCACCCTTACCAGGGCTAGGGACACCTCCCACTGTCCCAGGCTGCTCCCAGCCCTGTCCAGCCTGGCCTTGGGCACTGCCAGGGATGCAGGGGCAGCCACAGCTGCTCTGGGCACCCTGTGCCAGGGCCTGCCCACCCTGCCAGGGAACAATTCCTGCCCAATATCCCATCCAGCCCTGCCCTCTGGCAGTGGGAACCCCTTCTCCCTTGTCCTTTTGCTCCATGTCCTTGTCCAAAATAATTTTCCATCTCTTTTGTTGGTACTGAAAGGCTGAGGATGAATATTTATCTTTAGGGTGATGCATTTGACACTTCAAGGAAAAAATACACAGACTCCTAGCAGAAAGTGAGTAGAGCCTGAGGCACTTTGTCTCCCTAAGCACACACCATCCAAAGCCTGTGGCAGCCTCACCTCTTAGTTTTAGATTTAAGATACTTTAAAAGAGAAAAACCAGACTGTTAGATCATGAATTGTTTTACTGGGGCTTCTGCACTTACCTGAATAGTCCTTGGGTAGTAAATTCTGGGTTCTGTTTGTCTGCTGCCCTGTCTGTGAGTACAGTGACTTGTTTATCCCCAGAGACACTTGCCATGGAGTTTGCTCCTGTAAATTCTGCATTTCACCTCTCCTGAGAGCAGCTTTTCATTGTAGTCCCACTGTGTGAGGAGCTCCTGGGCTGTGGCTGTGGGGCAGGACAAGGCTGGAAGAACCAAAGCACTGATGGTTGTAACTGGGAATTTGTTCTGAGCCTAGCACAAGGTTTGGCTTGGGGATTTTTTCTGGGTGTCCAAGTCTTTCAAGCTAAAATTCCTAGTTGTTTCTTGTCACTATGATATTTTCTGAAAAATCTTTTTGCCAGGGTTTCTTCTCCTGGGAAGCTGAGAGGCCTCAGAAAAGAATGAAAACAATGATTATCTGATTGTTTGGGAATGTAGCCTAGAAATCATTTACCAACAGGTGCATCTTTGATTGGTTCCATGTGAATTGTTTTTAATTAATGACCAATCACCATCAACTGTGTCAGACTCTGAGGAGTCAGTCATGAGCTCTCATTATCATTCTTGTTTAGCCTTCTAAAGTATCCTTTCTCTTTCTTTAGTATAGTTCTTAGTATAGCATTTCTTTTAATATAAGATCATAAAATAATAAATCAGCATTCTGGGAACATAAAGTCAAATTCTCATCTCTCACCTCATCCTGAAGACCTCACAACACCACAGTTTCTCTTACTTCAGCTCTGTGACGTGGAATCTGAGATCCTCATGTAGACAACAAGAAAGAAGGTCATGGTGTGAGACAAGAGAAGTTGCAGCTGACCCGTGCTTGAAACATGAGCCCGGGGAATCCGTGTGGCTGCAGAATTCATGGCCTGTCTGTGATGCAGACAAAGCTCCTGTGCTGCCACACACCAGCCCCAGTGTCTGTATGGACCAGCTGTGTTCTGTACCACCACTTGAATCTCTGTGTTTTCTTTTGTTTGGTGCAAACTTCCCACCTCTGGCATTTTTGCTTCAGGAGCTAGAAGAGCAGTGGGGTTTTTGTCACAAAAATCTCAGTTGTGATACAGACCTACAGTACCTAAGGTGTGCTGCCTGCCTGCCTTGGATAGAGCCAAGTGTTTGCTGCGTTTTTCCCTGCTGAGACTGAGCCCTCGGGCTGTGTTCTAAAAGCACAAGGCACAAGCCTGGCTTATCCACGTTCTCTTCTCTCTGAAGCTCAAGCTAATCCAACAATGTGTTGCTGGAAAAGCAGCTGCAGTGATTCAGACATGCTTTTCCTTTCTGGGGGGAAAGCAATGCTGTACTCTTCTCCTGATTTCCCAAATGATCTCCATCTGGTAGATGAAACACAGGTGCTGTGAGTTTTTTTGTTTGTTTCAGTAAGTTTTTTATTTAAAATTTCTTTGTATAGAAAAGAAAGCCACCAAAGCATGACTCTTTGGCCAGGAAGAAACATTTTCTTGAAGGTGTGGCTGTAGATGATGTTTCTGTTTAAAAGGCAACTTCAGCCAAGGAGAAATTACCACATTGTGATATTCAGGTTCTTGGGGGGTTCACAAATCTTTTTCTTCTTGTCACAGAGGAGTTCAGACTTCACCATATCAAATTCTGAGACAATTCACTGTCTGTCACCCTTCAAAAAACCTTTGTCTCTTTCTGGAGCGGGAATTGTATCTGCAGGTAACTCAAACCTGCCACCTTGTCAGCCTAGGGAGGCTTTTGCTTTGTTCTAAATTTTTCTCTTCCAGAATTAATTTTTCATGTTTATCCATTAGGAGTTAACACTGGTTTTCTTAGAGTCCAATGAGCCATAAAAATTTCTTAAATTGGACTACTCTGAGATACTTTTTGTTTCTTGTGAGGTACATTCAGGTGGATGACTGTTGGATGGAGCTTCAAGGAGAGTCTCTCTATTCTGTGGAAAAGTTAGGAATTCTCAGGGAAATCATGCCCTGTGGCCACAGATTGTGCAAGGCAAGTTAAATGAGTCAGGCCGTTAAGCAGATGCAT
>NW_005054594.1:303084-304795 GCF_000277835.1 Geospiza fortis | reverse complement strand
CTGCTGCCTGTAACTTTTTCTGGGAAAAGGCAGCCATGTAATGTTTTCTACCCTTCTGCCAACAGTTCTTTGATGATCCTTTGCTCCACAAGTCAGTGTGGAAATACCTGTGCTCTGGTGCACTTGCTGCAGTGGCTAGTTTGCAAAGGCAGCCTGATTATTTGAGAATAGCAACTGGAAAAAGAAAATTTCACACTTGTGAGTAGGGTAGAAGTAGCTCATGAAGCAGGATTGTTATCCTCAATAAGGGGTGAGAAGATTTTACAGCTCTTCTAAATTCCCTCTGACATCTCTGGAGGTGTTTTTAGGGAGCTTTGCATGGCTGGGCTTTACTGTAACGTTTTCTAGGTAGAAAAGCTGAAGGGATGTGCTGCATTTTGAGTGGAGGAAGGGAAGGGAAGCTTGAACCAGGAAAAAGCAGCATTTGGCATTTGTTTCTGTGCAAGTTTATAGCTGCCTCCTAGAAACCTGCAGTGCATTGCTGGAGTCTGACAGTCTGAAGTAGCAAGGAAATGGTGTGGCCTTGCTGGAGGAGCTATTTTCAGTGCTGCTGCAACAGATGGGCCCAGTTTACTCTGTTTGGATACACTCATTTTTCATTTCTGTCTCCAAAGCTGTGCTTTGGGGTGGCTGCATCCATCCACTCTCAGATCCTCTGGCCATTCAGCTCACAGGTGGAATTTGGGGTTGCTCTTGAGTTTGCAGAGTTTCTTCTGCCAGTTTAGTGGCACCAGAATCTTTCCCCAGGATGTAAACACTCCTGTCTCCCTTTCAAGGGAAGCTCAAGCCAGCTACTGTCCCAAATCCTTATAAATAATCCAGCTGCAATTTCTAAAAATGCTTTACTAAAGCTAAATCTAAAAGCTTGTGTGTTTGCAATGCGTCATCTTTTCTCCTTAGCCCCCAAAATTGGCAGAATAAAGCAGCTCATGAGGGGAGGATGTCACTGATCATCCCTGAGCCATGGCTGGGTGTAGTTACAGAGCTGTGGAGTTGGGGATTGGTCATTTCCAGGGCTGAGGATTTTAGGAAGAGGTGGAACTTTACTGCAGTGCCAGTTAAAAAGAAAATGCTGGGCTGTGGCTGAGGTTTCTGCATTGATTGATACTTGGTAGACTCTACATCAATTTGAATCGTGCTCTGAAACAAATGTGGTTCCTCTCCAGCAAAATTAATGTGATCAAATATTGCCCCAATCTCCTACCTGAGGACAAATTACTTTTGCTGCTAGATTTCATTTTCCCAAAACTGATTTATGTGTCTTGGTAGGCTAATAACTTCAGTAAGGTGTGAAATCCTTTCTCTCAAAATTGTGCTCGGTAAGCTGAAAACTTGGAGGGGAAAAGAGCAGGAGCTGTTGGGTCTGCCTGGAAATGGGGGAAGGAGGGGATCCAGGTGTTTCATTAGCTGGAATGCACCTCCTGGCACCCCTTCAGGAGTTATTCTTATACAAATTTCATGGAATAACAGAATGGTTCCCATTGGAAAGGACCTTTAAGTCCATCCAGTGCCATCCCTGCCATGGACAGGGGCACCTTCCCCTGTCCCAGGCTGCTCCCAGCCCCATCCAGCCTGGCCTTGGGCACTGCCAGGGATCCAGGGGCAGCCCCAGCTGCTCTGGGAAGGAGAAGTCATAACTGATTTTGGTGGAGGCAGGTTGAAGCTGTGAGGTTTATGAATCTCAGTGTTAATGGTGCAACTTCTCTCCTGA
>NW_005054594.1:269174-303074 GCF_000277835.1 Geospiza fortis | reverse complement strand
TTGACTTTTCCTTTCCATTGGATTTGTTGGGCTTTTTTCACCATTTTAATTTTTCCTTCTCCTCTTCCCAATCCTCTCAAGAAGATGGATTCAGGAGAGCTGGGAGCTGTTACCCTCACTCCTCTGCTGTTGGCTCTGGCTTCAGTGAGCAGGGCTGAGGGATAATTGACAGTCAAGGGCTGAGATGGGAACAGGTGAGGAATTTTCCTATAGCATCTGTTGGGTCAGGATGTCTTGATGTGCTCTGGCAACGTCAAACTTGGCTTTTTGACAAACACACAGCTCCAGGAAGCTCTTTGGGTTTTTAGTGACTCCATCTCAGGCAGTCTCTGCAGGAGTTTTTATGCCTAAATAGTGCCTCCTAAATACAATTTTTTTTCCAGAAGATCTTCCTGCATAGCAGTATATTTAAATTTACAATTGACATTCTGCACTAATTCATGGGCTTACCATGTCCTAGTAAAATTGTTCAAATAAGTGCCTGTGACCCCTTCTCTGATGAAAAATTAAACACCCATTGGCTTATTGAATTACTGTTCTCCCTCTCACATGCTTTGTGAGGCCAGCTTTGACATCAAAATGCTGCTTCAAGTGTTTTATCTGCTCTGGATCCCCAAGAGATCTACAGAAAGTTCAGTGCTGGGGGGTACCAAGTGTGGGAGGTCCCTTTTCCCCAGGCTGAGCTGCTTAGTGCTTTCAGTCTTGGAATCATGAGCTAATTAGGGAGCTGGAAAAACAGGAGCAAGTCTTTTTGTTCTCTCCTTTTGGTATTTGAAAAAGGATGCAAGAGGTGGGATCTTCCAATTCTCACCTGCACTGGAAAAATCTAGGGTTTGGAAAGGCCAGGGCTGGACAGCTTATCTCAATTTCCTTGGAGAGCAGATTGGCAGCCAGAGGGTCATTGTTTGGGGAAATCAAATACCCACATCTAGCCAGAACTGATGTAACTGTTGAAATAATGTTGCATTTCTTCTTTTCACCCAACCTGCATGGTCTCAGTTTGAATGAACCCTGTTTTGGGTTGGAAGTGGTGTTTTCCTACTGGGTTTGAGGTTCTCTGTTGACTCTTCTGCCTAAACAAAACCACCTATGAATTATGGCACAAATAAAAGTAGATGGGTCATTCTGTTCTGGAAAAAAAGCCCCAGATGTTTCATTTGTCCAAGGGTATTGGTTCAACCTCTGGAAGTAACTGCAGAGCTGTTCTGAGCAAGAATTTAAAGTAAGCTTGGCTTATCTCTTGGAAACATAAATACAGTTTACAGATTTCCTTGTAGCTGTAGTGCTAGAGCATCATGATAACTCCAAAATAATGAAAATAAGCAAACATAAAATGTGTTTGTTGTTTTTTTTCCTTTCCCTCTGGGCTGCTTTGTTGTATCCTATTAAAAAAATCTTTTATTATAGTAAATCATTCAGGAATTGGGATTGTTTCTTATTGTAAGCTGTAATCACATCAGTTGATGGGAGTTTTATACTTGATCTCAGTTTTATTCCTTGCCCTACTGCAAACTGTGGTGTTGAATTTTTTGTTGCTGCATAGGACAAGATGCTTATTTTTAATCTTTTAAAAAGTGAGCATCAGCTTTCTCAAGTGATCTTGACTTCAGTGCCTGGAGTTGTGAACCAAATATACCAAATATCATGGCACTTCTGATTTAAAAAAAGAAAATTGTGAGAGATTGTAGAAATTGCAGATGGAAAATTCCGCTTCCAGAGGGATTTTTTTAATTGCTCCGAGATAAGGATGCTCTTTATTTTGGGGTGATTGTGAGAATTGGCTGCTTTCAGCTCTCTCAGGCAGTTGCTACCAAGTGAACACTCTGGGTAAACATCCCAGCAGAATCAAGGATGGAGCTTGCTTGGACAAGGCAGATAATTTAGTGTTTCTTAAGGCTCAGGCAGAGTAAACATTTATGCAGTACTAAAGCCAACAGTCAGAAATGTTGTAAAAAATCTCTTCAAGCTCCCAAATAAACGCTGTGGGGCTTAATTTTCATTTTGGTTGATTAAATGATGCTGGCAATATTTCCCTTACCCAATACATGCTAGGAATATAAAGCTGGAATTAGGATGGGGAACCCTAGAAAGGGCAGGGATAGCTCCTTGGGGGAAGGAACACATGCAGATTTTCCTCTGCATATGGAAGAGAAATTCATCCCTGGAGACCAAATGGGAACATCAGGTTTGTGTAGAGTGGAAATAATTTTAAATTTGAAATCACAGTTGTTTTTCATAAGCATCTCGTTGTTGTTCAGAGCTGGAGAGGATTGGAGGATCAGTGCTGTTAGCTGCCTGCATTCTGTTAACATTTGAATTTTAAACCTGTTTATTTGAAAAGGAGTAAGCCAAGCCATAATGCCAATTTTAATAGGAGCACAGATGAATAGCAAATGGATGCTGTTTGGATGGATTCACTGTGAGCACTGAAATTTGTGGTGTTTGCCCCTAAACCAGGGTGGGAATGGACAGGCAACCTGTGGCTTTGCCACCTCCACCATCTCTTGTGCTCCATCCCACTTCCCTTGTCCCAGGACTGGACAAAAGTCTTAATCTGCTAGGAAAACCCACTGTTAAGAGATTTATTAACGATTTTTCATTGCTTTTTTACTGTGCCATGAAGTCTTCAGGGCCTTCTCCTTCACCTCTTGCCTTAAAGACACTGAGCTCCAGCCCTCAGAATTATCTGCTGAATATTTGATGTGTCTTCCCTGCCTCCTCCTCTGTTCCCATCCCAAATTCTGCATCCCTCCACTGTGGAACCCTGACCTGCAGCAAGTGGGAATGGCCTAACACACCACACACCTGGGAGCTGTTTGCACAGACAGGTCGCAGGATCCTCCTTTTTGGAAGTGAATGGTTTAGCAGAATGCTGTGGTGGCATCCTGTGTTGCTGAAGCAAATAGAAAACAGCAGTTGTGGCTTTATTTTTGTATTCTGTGGTTATTCACTGCCTGGGAATATATGAGTAGAATGGCAAGAATGGGGAATAAAAGTAAAAATTAGGCTGCTGCTCCTCTGCTCTGCGTTTTTTTGGGAATTCCTTTACCATTCTGTTCCCAATTTTAAGGCTGACCTTGTGAATGAAAAAATTGCATTTGCCTCAGAAACGAAACCTTTATTACACAAGAGCACGCAGCAAATTTTCTTTTCAAAGGCAGTCTTTACCCTGTGCCTTCAGTCCTTTGAGCCACCAAAATTGCTTTGCCTCCTGCAGCTGGTGTGTGATGAGGTGGTGTTTCTGTGGTTCCTTTTTCTCTGTTGTAATTATGTTTAGATTTGTAGCTCTGCTTTCCCATTTGTCTCTGTTCTGTTGGACATGTAATGGGGTATGGATTGTATTTTATAAGTTTTGACACTTTGAAACTTGCCCTGTATTTACAGTTGCATATAAATGCTCCAGACTAGCTAAAAAAAAGGGATTTAAGAACAGTAGGGTTTTCTTAGGAAAATTTAAATGCCTGGGTTGGGTTTTGTTTGATAGGTTTGGTTGTTATTTGGCTAAATTTGCCTTTTAAAATCCAGCTGTGACTTTGCTTCTGGCCAAATGTCTCTTACTTGCTGTGGTTGCTTATCAGGTCTACTGCCATATTCCATGCCTTGGAAATTGAGAGATGGGCTGCAGATATTTCATGGAATTATGGAATGGTTGGGGTTGGTAGGGACCTTTAAGATCATCCAGTTCCAACCCCTTGCAGGGCAGGGACACTTTCACTAAACCAGGTTGCTCCCAGACTCATGCAGGCTGGCCTTGAACATTTGCAGGGATGTGGAGTCCACAGTGTGGAAAACACCAATCACTTGTTTTTAAAATTTTCAAAGTTTAATGATAATAAAATGGTCATAAAAATAGCAATATAATAAGAGTAATAATAATTTGGACAATTTGGATTAGGACAATAGGAGACAATAAAAACAAAGAGTTACAGACAGTCCAGGTACCTTTTTCTGGGCAAAATAATCCCGAAAAAGGACCCACGTTAACAGAGGATTAACCCTTAAAAGCAACAGCCTGTTGCATATTGCTACACCTCTTACATGATGCATAAATTCCATTCAAACACAGGATTCTGTCTGGGCAGTGTCAGCTTCTTCCTCTGAATCCTGACGGCATCTTCAGGGCTGAGCAGGCAGGAAGAACTCGATAATGGAGCAATAAATTCTCTTTCTCTGAAAGATTTGGGTGTCCTGTGGCTGCTGTCTGGTGCAAGTCCTTTCTTTAAGAAAGTATCTTACATAGCATAGTTTCTATGTTAACATTATGTTATAACCTAAAACTATATTTAAACACACTACTAAAAAATTAATACAGCATAACTTTCTAACATAACACATATAATATTCATTTTAATATTGTGAAAAGCCAATCATAAAATATGCATTTTTCACACACAGCTTCTGTGGGAAGATGAGGTTTCCTCTTGATGAGGGTTTTGGAGAAAAGGCTGAGGAGTTGGAATAACTCTGATAAGCAGCTGGATGTGACAGCCAGGTGTGTGCCAATACCTAACACTCACAAGTATTTAATCCATTTATTAAGCAGATTATGTGCCTCTTTCAGGACAGGTAACAAACACCCATGAGTTATTCTGTGAAACGTTCCCTGGTTTAGGCCAGGCAGCACTTGGAAGCTCTGTTGTGTGCTAAAGCAGCGCTCTCGTTCCGCAGGATGTTCCGGCTGCGCTTGCTGCCCGCGGCCGCGGGGCTGGCGGCGGTGGCGCGGCGTTCCCATGGCACAGCCCTGCGCCCCGGCACCCGGCGTAGGCTCCTGGTGGCGGCTTTCCTCGGCACCTCTGCGGCCACAGCGAGTGCCAGATTCCTCTGGCAGAGGTAATACATGCATTGCTAATGTATTTCCTGCCCCTGGTAAGTAGCTGTGGTGCTCCTGCTTGTCCTGCTGCTGCATGGAAGGAAGGTTGGTGAGGGGCTGGGAGCACAAACCCTGTGAGGAACCCCTGAGGGAGCTGGGGGTGCTCAGCCTGGAGAAAAGGAGACTCAGGGCTGCCCCCATCACTCTCTACAGCTCCTGAAAGGTGGCTGTGCTCAGGTGGGTTTGGGCTCTTTCTCCAGGCAGCACTGACACAACCAGAGGACACAGCCTCAAGCTGCACCAAGGGAAATATAGGTTGGATATTAGGAAAAAGATTTTCACAGAAAGGGTGATAAAGATCTGGAATGGTCTGCCCGGGGAGGTGGTGGAGTCACCATCCTTGGATGTGTTTAAAAACAGCCTGGATGTGGCACTGGGTGCCAGGGTTGAGTTGAGGTTTTAGGGCTGGGTTGGACTCGATGATCTTTAAGGTCCCTTCCAGCCCAGAGATTCTGTGAGTGGCTGGGGGTGATTCCCTGAGTGATTCTGTGAGTGGCTAGGGGTGATTCCCTGAGTGATTCTGCGAATGGCTGGGGGTGATTCCCTGAAGTGTGGAGATTGTGTGAGGGGCTGGGGGTGATTCCCTGAGTGATTCTGTGAGTGGCTGGGGGTGATTCCCTGAGTGATTCTGTGGGTGGCTGGGGGTGATTCCCTGAGGAGCTGCTTTGCTGCTGGCAGTGCTCAGGGATGCAGCAGAGCTGGGGTGAGGCGTGGTCTCACACGGACTCTTTGATGTGGTTTCCTGCCTCGTTTCCTCCCTGCCGGGTGGTTTGTGGTGGTGTGAAGAGAGAAACCTTCACTTTCACAACTGCTGTTTGAAACAGTACATCTGGGCAGGGTTTGCTCCTCTCTTTTTTTGTGTGGTCTGCTGGCTGCTTGATGTATAAAATGCAGCAGAGAAGTAGAAGAGGACAATCTGTCTTTCGGTGGACAGGTAGCAGCACACAGGATTTACGTGCATTTTCAGGGTCAGAGCCTTAGGACACCTCATGATTTCTGAGACTCAAAGCTCTTTCCTGTACCTGAGGTGAAAGGGGTGTTTGGGCTTTCCTGAGGTGACTCTCACTGAGCCCTGGGGCTGTGCCATGTCTGAAGTAGAACAGGGACTCCCTTCTCTTCCCTCAGCGTGGCACCAGCACTGTCCCTCAAGCACATGACTGCAATTAGAGTCTAAAAATAAAGTATTTGCTGAAAGCCTGTGTTCTTTTCATTCTGATACTCAGGTGTTTTGTTGCTGGTTTCCTCCTCACCTGTGGCTGGAAGGCTTTAGTTTTAATGCACTGGGAGAAATGTGATGGGAATGGTTCTGGCTGTTCCTTAGAGCTGTCAAAGCTGGCTCTGTGCTAAGAGGAGCTGCTCAGTGGAGGAAGAACACTGTGATCCAGCACAGTGTCATTTTGTGCTGCATTTTGGTAATGATCTGCACTGATGCAGTCAGTGCCTCTGAGGGAATGGCCAGGATAACTCCCCTTTTCCAGCAGCGAAGAGAGTGGGGTTTTTCCACTTCAAACCTTATCCCCAACATGATCAGAGGGTCAGTAGGACACCATGTCCTATGTAAAGCTGTCCCAGAGACATGGAGTTAATATCTCCTTTTTGTAGCAGGTTCCTCTGCTTTTCAAACCAGCTACATTTTCAGTGCTGGTGTTGCTTTTATCAGGAGGATGGTGCCTGTGCTATGTGGAGTGCTGGGTCAGGGAGGGATTTTTGGCTCCTGGAATACTTTGCTGTTCCTTGGAGGCCTTTGAGCACCTTCCTCAGCTGAGAGCACTGATAGAAATCAGTCAGTGAGCCACAGCTCTCATCAGTCTGGAGAGGCTGACTTGCTGTTATTACTTGTTTTGCCTTTCCTTGCTCTATCTCCTTCATCTTTTATACATTTATAAAGCACCAAATAGAATTGTACAGACTTTCAAGTATTCCTTTCCTATCTGAGCCATGAAATAAATCCTCAACGTCAGCACTGTAAAATAAAAGTGCACCCAAGCTTACAATATTAATTAAGTTCCTTGGCACAAAGCTGCTGAATTAAACAAGGAACAAAACTGATATGTTTGATGTAGAAAATTTTTCACACTGACATCTGTGGAAGTTTTAAATGGACTTTCAAGTGGGCATTTTAGCCTTGTTTAAAGAAATAAGAGATGAAGTGTAAATTTCCTTTGTCTTTCTGAAAATGGATATTAGGTGATCAGTAGAGTTTAAGTATGAGAGCAGGTGAGTACAGAATGTTTGTAGTGACATCCTCAGTTACTCAGGCAGGTGTGTCCTGAGTTAGCACAGGAAGTAGCAGTAAGTATAATTAATTAGTACTAAGAGATAAATATGTAAATATTTCTTTACAGTTAAGGCATGGAAGATGTACCAGGCCAGATCAAGAAGCAGTTGGAAAATTTAAGTTTCTTGGGCTACATTAGTAGAAGATGATGATGGTGGTGTGAAGAAAGACAGGAATTCCCAGGTGCAGTCTGAACCCAGTGTATTTCAGGTGGATTCTGTAGGGTGTGCTCTGACAGCAGCAGGAGCCAGTGCTGGGGTAAGGAAGCTCACACAAAGGTAGAAAAGAAATCAAGGAGTGAAAAGAGATGTATGGAAAAATCCTCTGGTTGTGTGATGCAAGGCAGACTTCATTGTGTCTTCCTAAGATGGGAGATGGGTTGGTGGGTTCTTTGTTTGGTCCACTGCAGGTAAGTGTTGGTCTTGTTGCCTTCCCTGCCCTCTGGGAAGTCCTGCTGCCTGCTTTTGGGGAATGAATCTCCTCTAAATTATTATCCAACAGGAGTAGCTCATGCTGCTCAGTTTTCCTGTGGCAGGGAATACTTGAGCAGTGCAAATAGCTGAGCTTAGAAGACTAATGAAGTTTACCCTTTCTCAGCAATAACTTAAACTCTGATGATTTCCAGCTGGCAAGAGAAGCAATTAAGTATCTGGGCATTGCCATAATGAACTGAATTAATTGAAATTAATCTTGGTGCAGTCATTGGCTACTCTAAATGAGGCACTAATGTATGAGAAGTACTAAATCTCAGTTTGTGGCAAGCTTAATGGTTGTAAAAAATATTCTGTTACTGATCCTGGTGTAAAACTTGTACCTTCTAGTTCCTGACACCCATTTGGAGTGTTAGGAAATGGCTGCAGATCTGTTCTTCATGTCACAACCCTTCTTGGCTGAATCTGTGGGCCTCTGAAAGCCCTTAAATTGGCATTTTGGTGCTGAAGCTTGTTAATCAGTCTAACACTGAGTGAAGGACGGGAGCAAAGGTACCTTTGGGCGCACAGTATGACCTTTGTAAGTAGAGTCTTACCAGTGCTCTTCCTGACAGACTGAAAATACTTAGGTAATGATCCTTTTCTTATCCTTCTGTGAATAAATTAGTGGTAAGAGTAAGGGTAAGACACCTGTGTTGCTCTGGAAATTGCTGCCTCAGACATGGACCTTGCTGGAGCCAGTCCAGAGAAGGCCAAGGAGCTGCTCCCAGGGCTGGAGCCCCTCTGCTCTGGAGGGGCTGGGAGAGCTGGGGGTGCTCACCTGGAGAGGAGAGGGATTGGGGTGGGGAACTTGGAGCCCTTCCAGTGCCTAACAGGGCTCTAGGAGAGCTGGAGAGGGACTGGGGACAAGGGGGAATGGCTTCCCACTGCCAGAGGGCAGGATTAGTTTAGATATTGGCAAAGAATTGTTCTCTGTGAGGGTGGGGAGGCCCTGGCACAGGGTGCCCAGAGCAGCTGTGGCTGCCTGGATGTGTCCTAGGCCAGGCTGGACAGGGCTTGGAGCAATCTGAGCTAGTGGGAGGTGTCCCTGCCCATGGCAGGGGGTGGCACTGGAGGGGCTTTAAGGTTCCTTCCAAATCAAACTGTTTTGGGATTCTATAACTCTGTTTAAGAATGCACTGATTTTTTGCACCAGTGCCCCAGGGGCTTTAGAGTAGTTTGCTTTGAATACATTTTTAATGGGAGAATTGCTGGAAATATCTTATGCCAGCTGAAACAGAGACTTCAAAAATCTCTCTTGTAGTAAAACAAAGGAAACCACATAAATCATAGTCAAGAGGGAAGAAACCTGTTTTATAGCTGTAGATGTGTCAGGTACAACTTAACCTAATGTATGGGAGAAAAGATGAAAAATTGGAGGTATTATTCATGTTTATTTTTAGAGCCCTCATGTGCTTACATGTCAGGGGGATGGAGCGAGCTGATCTTTAAGGTCCCTTCCAACACAAACCATTTTGTGATTTTATGCTTTTTTAATTCTTTGTGAGAGGTGACACACTCAAGAGACTCTCCTTGGGATTGCTGTGCTGAGGGCTTTTTTCCTAAGACTTCAAGGCACATTGGTCTGGGAGTGGTGTCTTGAAAGAGCTCTGTGTTCTCTCCAGTGGCTTTTGGCTGAACACTGAGGTTTTTTCTCCATGGACATTGGGGAAGGAAAGGATCAGATCCTGGGGGCACAGCCCTGTACCCCACTGTGGTGAGCTCTGTTTGGAAATGAAAGCAGCCTCTCCTGGATTAAGAAATACCAGATTTCTGCTCACAAGGATATTGGGGTAACGTCAGGACACCACAGCATGTGTCATTAGGGTGACTGCCTTTGTGAAGTTCTTGCCACAAATTCATTGTGCCAATTTATTTTGGTGTTGAGTATGTGAGAGATGAGGAGGGAAGCAAAGTAGTAAAGAGCCCTGTGAGTGTGGCAACACCCTGAAAAATTGGGTTGTGGCTCTTCATCCTCTCTGGTGAATTCCCTATTAAAGTTTCAGGTAACTGATTTAGGTGCTGAATGTGGTTGAGCTGAGGCTGAGCCAGAGCTCCTTGCTGAAAGTTTTCCTGATCCCTGGAGGTTGCCTGTTTTTATGAATGTCATGTCCTAACTTGCTGTTGCATTACAGCATGAAAGCCCTGAAGTCTAAAATGGCTTTTAAGCCTCTCTGGGATGTCCCCAGCTGTTTACATACAGGGAGATGGCAACTCTTAGTCAGCTGAGGAACGTGTGTCAGGCAGGATTCCTCCCTCCTGCCCCTGGGTTGCTGACAGCAGCTTTGCTGACTCCTGGGTGCCCATCTCTTCCATTTCCTTCTGACACTGAGCAGCAGCTGATAGCTGAATACTTTGCTACTGCCTCCAGGATTAGAATAACTGAGCACTGTTATCTCTGGCACAAAGTTTTGTGATTTTTTTTTCCTGCTGTTCTGCTTCTGTCATCCAAAGAAGAAAAATACTTTCAATGAGGGGTTGTGATTCATTGGAAGACCTGCAGGACCTGCAACTTGGAGTGTTGTGCCAATGCCCAATGTGAGTCCCAGCATCCTTCCTGCATGGATAACCCATGGTTGCATGTGTTTGGCTCTCTTAAGGAATGGTTCCCCAAGAGAGAATTTATCATTGCAGGCCTCTGGTAGCTCAGTGTTTTAGGGGAGGATGAGGAATCTAATCTTATACTTGATTGTTGGCTTTTTCCAGGGGTTCAAAGGAGATATTGCTAAGTGGATGGGAAGTAGTCTTTGATTCAAATTCAGTTCACTGGAGGGAAAAAAAGTCTCAAGAGATCAGAATGGTTGAAGCATGGCAGTAGGGTTCAGGAGCCAGGGCAGGCACACTCTGTGGGGAAAGGCTGGTGGCTGGTCTTGGCACACAGTGAAGGGAGGCTTTGTATTTTCATTTCCTTTTTTGTGCAGAAGCTGCTGCACCAGGAATTTCATTGGAAAGTCAGCCTCATCAAACAGGGCAGGAGAAGAGAGAGTCTTCACTTGCTGAGGGAAGTCCAGCAGGGTGGATATTTCTGAACCCATGGGCTTTTTTGTTTCTCCAGCCCTACTCTGACATCTGCACTGAAAGGCTTTTTTTATGTGGGCTGAGTATGGAAGTTGCAGTTGTTGGAAGCCCAGGATTTCAGCAGAGGGAGGTAAAATACACAGAGAAGGTGCACATAGAGAGCTGCTCCTTCAGTGGTTAGTTCAGGAATAGCTGTTAAAACCTTGCTTGAGAAGCAGCCTCCAGACTCTGCCTTTCTCCTCAGCTCATTTTCCTGGATGCTGGGATGGTGATCTGAGTGTGGAGCAGAGTTAATTACCTGGATAAACCAGAGGGAGGAAAAAGCTGCCTGTATTCAAACAGCCTCTGTCTGTATCACTGGAGCAACTGACTTGACAGCCTGATGGATTGAAGGAATGCGTGGGATGTGCTGGAAAAGTTTGATTTTTCAATTCTATCTATCCCTTCCCTGGGCTGCTAGCTGTCAGTCAAGCACTACAGGAGCAAATCTTTCCTGATACAGCTATTCTCCAGCATGTTTCCTATGGAACACCTTAGTTGTGGAGATAAGCAGTTGATTTCCTATTGCTTCTCTGCCCCTTTTCCCAAGAGGTTCCCTCAGAGCTACTTAAGATGGGTGTCCTGCCTGCACAAGGGCTTTCCATGTCAGTGCTGCTGGTGTAGCCTCAGCTGGCAGCTGCATTTTTCAGCCAAACCCACAGCTCCTCGAGGGTGTGCCAGTGCTGATTAAACTTTCAGGAAAGGCTTCAGGACAGGTGCCAGCATGGACTTCATGCTCTCCAAGAGAGATCAGCTGCAGGACTGTTCTGGGGAAAGAGGTTCCCTACCTTAAGATCCTTGAGGAGGACCCAGGTTTGGATCCTGTCTCTGGAAGTTTGGTTCAGTGGAGGCCATAAAGATGGTGCTTTGCTGTAAGACTCACAAATATATATTGGCAAATTATAGAGACTCAGGGCCTTTTCAGAACAAGAAGTGTCTAAAGCTCCATTTTAATGTAAAAAGGCAGGATTAATACTGCTCTTCACTGAACACTTGTGTATTTTATTACATCAGACCCCTGTAATGGAGCTGTGCTCTGTCCCATTGTGGACTAGAAACCTCTGAATCCCTATCTGAGCTGATCCCTTCCAGCCCAAACCATTCCATAAATGATAAAGTGTCTTCTTCCCACCAGTACTGTGGAGTTTGCAGTTCTTTAGCCCATTCCCATCTGTCTTGTTCTGTGCTGTCAGTGAATTATTGGATGCTGATAAGGAGAGAGTTGTCTTTTCTTTTGGTAGCATTTAAATTAATTGATGGATCACTTACCCTCATTGCTCCTTCTTGGAAGCTGATGTGCTGAGATTGCTGCAGGCTGTGGAAGGTGTCCCTGCCCATGGCAGGGGGGTGGAAGGAGAGGATCTGTAAGGCCCCTTCCAACCTAAACCATTCCATGATTCTGTGATTCCTGGGGAGACAGACACAGACTCTTCTGTTAGTGTTACACGGCACATCTGTGTTTTCCAGGAAACTGGCAGGATGAAGTATGTGTAGCCTTTTGTTTAGAGCATGGGAGACTTCAAAAATCTTGGTTTGTTTTTGTTTTTCTCCCGAGGCAGCCCTTTTAAAACAAACCCACACAGCTGTAAATGACCGCATTCATAGCTCCAGGCAGCACCAAAGTGGGCAAGGAGCAGCACCTGTGTGTAAGCTGCATACCCTGTGATTAGTCCAAAATAAATCACCAGGAATGCAATGTAAAGGCAGATTTGTTTAAATTATGGGCAGGCTGGGATGTTTCCCTGAGCTGTTTGAGTCCTTTAGAAAGAGAAATAATGTTGTCAAACCGTTGGCTTTGTTGCTTGTGACACTCCTCAGAGATTATCATTTCACTGATGTTAATGTGGTCTGAGCTCTGTCTGATTCTAAACTGCTTTATAAGTAAAGCATGGGAAAGCCAGAGCATTGTTTGGCTTAGGGATTTATCCTGCTTTTTATTTAATCATCCCATTGCCAGTTGCAGTTCTGAGAGTTGCTCCTGATTCTGAGTGATTTGGAAGTGTGGAGTCTATGAACAGAGTTGACTGAAGATCTTCGTGTTTGAACAGCAAGGGAAAAGGGGTCCTGGGCTCTGCCGGAGTTTTATTTGCACCTTGAGGACAAACAGCTCCAGTTTTGTTGTCACAAATCCTGCAGCACTGGTGTTTAGAAGAGTCATTGCTGGAAGAAGGGGATAAAACAGCTTGTCAGCTGCTGGAGATAGAAAATAAATCAGCTGAGCTGAAACAAAAAGGTTGTTCATCCTGAATCCTGCAGTGCTGATGGTAAAGCACATTTCTGTCACTTAATACATCTTTTTGGGGAAGCAGAGGTGGAATTTAGTGCTAGAGGAGGTATGATATGCCTTTCTCCCAGTGTTTCTTGCATGTCTGGTTTTTGGGAGAAGGTGTCATAATTCACTGAGTGATTTGGACTGGGAAAGCTTACTGTGGCCATTAGTCTGGGTTTTGATATGGGGTGGAAATTTGATTACAGCAGGGGAAAGCACACTGAATTCCAAGGGGACTGGTCACTTCTTTGCTTTTGCTTTGCAGCCCTCCCCGCTGAGTGTAACCAGTGGAGCCTGGCAGGACCATTTTGTGGCACCCCTCATTAACTTCCTAAACGAGTGTTTTCTTTTCCCTGGTACAGGGCCTATGCAGAAGACTCTGTCAGACACGGCCCGAGGGCAGAGCCAGGGGAGAAGATGAAGCAGGAGGAGGAGGAGGAGAGCAGCAGTAGCAGTGAGGGCAGGAGGGCAGTGGCCTCGGGCGATGAGGAGGCGCCGACCGAAGGGAAGAAGAAGAAGCGCTCCGGGTTCAGGGACCGCAAGGTACCAAACTCGGGCATCTTGCAAGAAGGAAAACTTGCTCTGTACCTGCCTGTATTTTTTAAGGGACCTCACTCTTTTGGGAGCCTACTTTCTCAGCATGTAGCCATGAGTTGAAATTTGTGTGTTTGGAAAGCACAGTACACTGGTCTCTGACATGGAGACCTCTTTTCCCACCTCCACTTACATGTCCAAGATAATCAAGGCTCCTGCACTGATGGCTGTTAGAATGGTGCATGCAAAGCAGGAAATTGTTGCCAAAGCTTTTAAACCATCTGGGATATTCAGCAGGTGTGTCTCTGAGTCCATCCTTTTGCCTGTGAATATACACAGTGCATGTAGGAAGAAGTAGAGGGTGAATGTGGGAAGGGAGGGTTGTAGGAAAGGTGTACTTTAATTCTTCATTTCATTATTCTGTGCAAATGTACTTGTTGAAATACAGGCTCAGTTCCCCTTCTTGGTTAGTCCTGGCTCTCTCTTGGTGCTTCTGGCTATTTCATTTTCAGATCAGACACATTTTCAAGAGGAGGAAAACTTGTGTAATAAACTGTATTGTTGGTTTGTGACCTGCCTTCACTCTTGGGGAGTTCCAGGAGCTTTGGGCACCTCAGAACTGACAACTGGTTTGGCACTATCTGAAACCACTGTTATTAAAGGATGTGTAATTTGATCTGGCAGAGTCCTCTAACTGGGAGCTGGCAGACAGCAGTATTTTATTTTTTAAGCCCATCTGGATGTCAGCTTTATAGGTATATGTTGGATGATGTAATATCTTTGCAGCACCAAAGAGGAGAAAGAAATTGTGAAGAGCATCTTCTCCCATTTTGTTATGACTTGCTTCTGATACTTATTTTTAAGCCTGTATTCTGGAGGTTGCATCTCATTAGCTGTTAAGTTGTGGGTAGTCATATACAGTGGCTTAACAGCTTCTCATGAAAAATTAAGAGCTGTTTCCTTTAGAGCTGCTGAATCATTTTGGTTCCTGGTCAGAAAAGATTACACAACTTGAGATGTCAAGTGCTTCGTGGTATTTGGGGCTCCAGACTCTCTCCTGTTGTGACCTGTTGGTGGCAGCTCAGTGGAGTTATGTAGTGAGATACTCAGAATTGTCCAGGAATGTGGGTTCTTGGAAGCTGCTAATTTTCATGGCAGCTGGGTGTCAGGTGCTCTGACAACTTCAGCTCTTGCCAGTACCACTCAAGAAAAGCAGGTTATTGGTTTTTTCCAGTGTTAGCAGATGGAGGCAGGTTGCAAAGAGCAAACCACAGTCCACCTCCACCCACACTCTTACTTTTGAATACAGTGAGTGCAAAGATTGATTTTTGTCTGACGTGGCTGCTGCTGGGGAAGCCACGGGAAGTGTTTTTACATGCAAGGACTGTTGTTCCAGTTGTTTGAGATGTGCCTGTGTTGACCAGCTCTTTCCTTCCCAAACTAGGCAGGGAGGAATATCACCATGATTTCCAAATGAGACACAAGCCAGGTGTGCCCAAAAGATGGGAACAGTGTGTGGCCTGCATCCCTTTTCATCCCAGAGTGCCTTCTCCAACAGCAGGAGCTCAGGAGCAGCAATTTCCCTGGGGACAGCCCTCACCATCTTTGTGCCAGCACAAGCCTTTTCTCTGCAGCCTCCAGGCAGAATGTTCCTTGTGTGGCCTGAATGCCAATGTTACAAAAGCTCCTTTAAACGCAGGATGTGCCAGGTATTGTCCCAGGTGCCTGCTCCCTGTTTGGTCAGCAGTTGCTGCAGTGAGTCACCCCGGGAGCTGTTTGAATGTGGCCAGCTCAGATGACAGGGGAAGGTGTGCCCTGCTCCTGACTCAAAATCAGGGCTGCTCCCAGGATGTGCTGCTCCCCTAACTGTGTAGCACCTCGGGGATTCCTGACTCTTCTGTCTGTTTAAGAAAACGTCAACAAACCACCACCCACAGTACAAACTCTTCCCAGCTCTTCCCATAATTAATTGAAAATAGCGTGGGATTTTCCTTGTGAAAAAAATTAAGCCTAATTGGAAGTGTTTAATACTTGTTTGTTATCCTAATGTTGCTTTTAATGAAAGTGATGATTAGTGGTGAAGCAGTAAATTAAGTTTGACATTGCTGTTTTAGATAGTGATCCAGTGAGAGGAGGAAGGCGAAACATAAAGAACATAAAGCACTCTCAGGTGTTGGGATTGTGTGTGGATGGTTCCCAGGCAAGTGTTGTCTGTGCAGTGGATATGTAGGGCAGAAAAGAAAAAAAAAAATTACTTGAGTGCCTCAATATAGTTTGAAGGGTAATGAGCTGTAATACAGGATGGGGGCGGGCTGATGTGTTAATTAACTTGCTAAAAGTGTTTGCATGCAGCAGTAGGGCTGACTTATCAAGATGTACTGGCAGTGTTTGGGTCCTGCAGGTATCTTGCCTTGGGATGTTCCTCGTGCTGAGCCTTCATTTGGATGTGTGTGTCACAGGAGGAAGCACGAAGAAAATGAGTCCTAATTAATTTCCCCTGTAAAGATGTGTGCTGCTGCATAGTCAGGGAGGCCCTGGTGATGCTCTGTGCCTTGAGATGTTAATTTAGAGCTTTATTTTCATGTCAGAATAGGATTTCGGGTTTTTTTTTTCTTTTAACCTGAGGCTTAGCATAAACATTGACAGTCTCAACAGCACCTTCACTCTTGTAGAGCAGCAGGGATTACTTACTTGTCTTTCTCCTCCAGTACATGCTCTACTAATAAATGCAAAAGAGGGATTTTTCCCTTTGGGTTATATCATCTTTCTGAAGGTGCCTGAATTACCTGAGGCTGCATTTCTGGAGGCAGGATGAAAATTTTAACTGGTCTTCCTTGCATCAAGGACTGGTTTGTACTAGGGAAAAGTGAGAGGTCAGGAGAGGAGACGTTTGCCTGGCACGATTTTCAGTCCAGGTGGCTTTGAAGCAGTGCAAAAACCCCTCCCCAATGGTCTGTACCCAAAGACATGGGCTCTTAACTCCGCATTTGTTTTGAGGGACCAAGCCACCCTTATTAGCACCCACTTGATGTTCAGCACAGGCACAAATAAATGAGGTTTTCCCATTTGCAGCATCTTGGCTGCTCCCTTCTTGACCTGGCTTTGTGTTGCACCCAGCCTTCCAGCCACAGGGATGGGCTGCAACATTTGTCAGTTTTTGCCAGCTGATTAGCTCATTACCAGGAATGATGTAATTGTGAGTTCAGCTGCAGGCAAAAGGGAAGAAGTGTGGCTGCATTTGTTCCCTTCTTGTAGGGAAGCTTGTGGAAGAAGTGAGATTTCAGTTGTGATGAAAGCAGCCTGTGAGATGCTAAAAAGCAGTTTAGATTCTACTCTTTTGGTGCACATTGTGCATTTTTGTGCTGTAAGATGAGACAGGAGATGTGGTTTTGAGCCCATGTTGTTAGTAAGCTGTTGTTGCTGTGGAAGTAATACTCTAAATATTCCAAACATGAGGAGACAAGCACCTGAAAGCAGCAAGCCTGAGAGCAGCATCTTAGCAGGGGATTAAAACAGATGTAGAGGGAAGAGCCATTGTGGATATGGAGTCAAGTGGGGTAAAATGAAACATGGTTTAGTGGCAGAATGTCAGGACTCTGTCAATGGTACAGCAGTGGGGTTGTGCCCAGCTGGGTTGAGGGAAAGCAGTTGATAGTGCCTTGCAAGAAATTTTTCCACAGGCTTGAAAGATTTGGTTAATGAGGTTTTTTTAACTAGAAAGCAGGCAGTGTTGAAGGGTTGCCATGGATGGAGGGAGCGGGTCGTGGTCTGCGGTGTTTCTGCTCTTGGCTCCAGTCTGGGGTTTCATACTGCCCTTGTTTTATTTGTCTTCCTTGAAGGTAAAAATACTGAGCTGTTTCTGGCTGATTTAGCTGGGTGGGGTGTTATTCATGAGATCAGGTCAGGCAGGAGTGAGATGTGGCCTGCACCCACAAGTGGAAAGATCACTTTGGCATAAGGAGTTGCCTCCTGCCAGGTGGGAGCAGTAGTCAAAGCCAGAAAGAGGTGGAAAGTGGGTGTCATCTTTTACTTGGAGCTTGGCTATAAAGCAGTTTTCCTCATTCCAATGCCCTTAGCTGTGCAGAACCTTGTGGACTGAAGCAATAAAAGTGGGATTAGGTTTGTTGATTAGAAGTGCAAAGGCCCTAGGGAAAAAAACTTTCCCCTGCAGTGGTTGATGCAAGGACATGTGAATTCTGGAAGAGCTGTGGTGTTGCAGAGAGGAGTGGGGAGAATGCTTTAGGTGTTTTCATTCCAGGGAATGTCATCTGGGGCAAATAAAGAGGATTTGCTTTACCAAGGTCTGGCTTGGGGGATTTGAAACATTGGGCTTTTTTTTTATCCTAGAAGTAAGAAAAACTAGAGAGGGTCTTTTCTGTCTGATAAATATCAGGCTGAGGAAGTTGTTCAGGAATTTAAGGACAAGGCTGAAGCAGGACCAAAGCCAGGAATGATCTACAGCTGCCTTGGCAGTACCCTTGATCTTGCCTGTTCTCTTGCAGCACGTCATTGGTGGGGATTTTTTCCTCCTGTGGCTCTTGGCCAGCTGCAGGTTTCAAGTACATTATGGACTGTTAAACACAGCATATAATGCAGGAATGAAAAGCTGAAGTAAGGAGGAAAGTTTTCTGTGCTAATACATGATGAAGTGTAAGTGTCTGTGCATTTTTCCACCTTTGTGGCCTTGTGTTGGGATTTTGTTTAGAGAAGCTGTCGGTTGTCTTTGATTAATTCCAGCTGTTTGAGGGGAAACTGCTTCTAGGTACCAAAAAAAAATCACTGCTGGCAGAGTTTGGAAGAAGCAGATTGGTGGGGAGGACTGAGTTTCTGGGAAATTCTGCCAATGTGATAGAAAAGAGGAAAAAATGAGCTTGGGTGACTGAGCAACCAGCTGCAGCTCCAAGTGATTTTTTCCAAGACTCTGCTTGAAAGTAAAGGTTTCTCCCAGCCTTCCAACATTTTTTTCTTTTACTTCATGTATTAATCACAAATCAAACCCTTCAACACTGTGGTTAAAATGTTGGGCTGCTTTAGATTCACAAATGTGATGCCAGTGTGTTTTCTTATGCTCATGTTTTTAAAGCACCTTCAGGGATTTTGTGAATTTGTTTTTCTTCTGCCACCATGAAGAGTCTAAATTTATTCATAATAAAGATTTTTAGTGTTTGTTCTTCATCCTGGGACATCAGCAGCTGTTATGTCCAATTTTCCTGGGTGTTCAAAGGGTTTTTGAAAGGAGTAATGCCAAAAGAGTCCAGAGTTGTGTTGCTGTGTGCTACTTGTCCTGTGGCAAATCTCTTTGAGGACTGAGAATCAGCGTGGGGCAGGGACAGTGAACATCTAATGCTGCCTGAATTTCATTTCCAGGTGATGGAATATGAGAACAGGATCAGAGCCTACTCCACACCAGACAAAATCTTCAGGTACTTTGCCACGCTGAAGGTCATCAACGAGCACGGCGAGTCCGAGGTGTTCATGACCCCGCAGGACTTCGTGAGATCCATCACCCCCAACGAGAAGCAGCCAGAGAGTGAGTGCTGGAGGGGAGCTGGTATGGAGAGCTGATACTCCCCAGGCTCTGCTCACCTGCTCTGTAAACTTCCCAGCTCTGATTGCCAGGGCTAGGAAACATCTCCTGAAGGTCTCCTGCTCCAAGCCCAAAATTAGCCTGAGTCCTTTCATGTTTCCCAAAATGCTGTTGCAGTGTAGGAGATCTGGCTGGTGTGAACCCTGGAGAGCAGATGGGATGCCTTTCTTCTATATTTAATAGGGAAATATTACCTTTAACTGAAACACTTCCCAAACCTACAGAAGGAGGTTGCTTTGGCAAGGAAAACATCAGCAATAAAGGCTGGAGTCAATGATCTTAGGGGTCTTTTCCAACCTAAATGGTTCCAAAGGGGTTGAGGCAGCCCCATGTGATGCTGCTGGTCAGGGCAGGATTCATCTCTGCCATCTTCAAATTCCCTGTGGGTTGCAGACAAACACTTGTGGTATCTGGGGGTTTTTGGCAATCAAAAAGTGGGAGAGAAACACCTTGCTCTTGTCTGGAAAGATGTGTCTTGAATACTTAGTGTTGGTGGGGTAGCAGGAGGCTTTTGTCTGCATTTTAGAGATTTTTGTCTCCATTTAGAGATTCGTGTGTGGGGTCTCCGTTTAGAGATTCATTTGGTCTCCATTTTAGAGATTGATGTTTGGGGTGAGATGTGGGAGATCATGTTTTTTGATCTCCCACATTGTATGTCAAAGAATGAAACAGGTTTTTGTCAAATTAAAACTTCCCTTGTCTCTGCAGACATTTCTGAAGAACTTCAGTCCCCAAATGTTAAATATTTGAGTGTGGGGTTTATGTCCAAATTGTGAAACTGTTTTGATATCTTAGATGACAGCTGCTAATTAAATACTGTGTACCCTTGTGCTTAGAAAATAACAATATGAAGTGTGTGCAGGAGGGAAGAAAAAATAACCCTGGCATTAGTGTTTAAAGCATGTAGGTGAATTGATATTTAGGTTTCCATCCTAAATTTCCATTTTCCCTGGAAGTGACTGTAGTTTCCATGTGAATTCATGGCTGCAGGTTACCATCTTGTCTGTCTCAAACTCCTTGAGTTGGTGCTTGGAAAAGCAGTAGCACCTGTCTGGAAGCTTAAAAACTGAAAACATCCTGTGTTTCATTTCAGCACATCTGATTGTTCTTTTAGTTCTTCCACGTGCTTGCTGCATTTTAGGGTGTGTACAGCAAATAGGTGGAAGAATGCTGAGCAAACACCTCCCTCAGAGATAAGCACAGGTGACTAATGGGAAATAATTAATTCATCAGTCTTAGCCACTCACTTCCCATTGCATTCCCTTTGTTATCCTGGCTGTTGATGTTGTCCCCATGGTGCCTGCAAATGCTGCCAGTCAGTGACACACAGCAGCTTGGAAGGCAAGAAAGTGGTTTTAGGTGTTTTTAGCAAGTGGAATGGGATGGAAGCTGAGCTTGGGCTGCCCCTCAGCAGGCAGGGCAGGAAGGTAATCATCTTGGATTTTGTTGAGTTGAAAAATCTGTGTTCAGAACACTTAGGGAAATTTTGTGGATTTGCTTGTAGATGGAGCTGCTCTGGGGTGGTTGTTCCTTACCAGCTCTGTACATCATCACAATCACAGTAAATGGGTTTTTTTTAACACATAATGAACAGTAGAAGAGTAAAACACTTATTGCTACAATAAAGTCAAACCAGCCATAACCTTGTTCTGAAATGTTTTTAAAGCTGGTAGTAAAAAATAAAAGGAAGATAGGTCTGGTTTTCAGACCAGAAATTGAAAACAAAGAGTGCTACCTGCTGGCCAGATGAGTTCTGTACTTCACACCCTGCTGGTGCTTTTGACTCATAGGACAATTTAGGTTACAGGTTAGTTGGGAAATGCTGGGGCTGCTTTCATCCTGAGTCACAACTTGGGTGTGCCCTGCACTGGGGCTGGAGCATCCTGCCTTCATCCCAAGGCTTTCCTTGGGGTTCTGATGCAGCTGGTGTGTTCCTGGGAAACCTCCTGGAGGTAATCCCTCAGTGTGCTCAAGCTGCAGGTCATAATTTCAGGGAGTAACTTCTTGTAAAAGCCTCTGCTGTTTTATGGAGAGAAAACACTGAGGAATAGAAGTGATCTGGAGTAACGAGGTGGCTGAGTCCCTGTTGTATTTATTTTTAAACTGCTCATCCTCTGTGAAGGTATTGTGTGCCTGATTCATTTTTATGGATTACGTAGGGGAAAGTTGGATTTATTGTCAATAAAGTGTCAGCTTAATTCTGGCCTGTGTTTTGCTAGCTTGGGGAAAATGAATGCCAATTCCTCAGCTCCTGTAGATTGCTTTCTCTGGTTCACTCAAACTTCCTGCCACAGCATTCCCAAGCAGGCAAGCTATGCTTAAGTAAGGACTGAGCTTGCTGAGCTTGGAATGGTTTGTCAGAAAAAGCCAAAGAATGGCATTAAACTTGAAAGCTGCTTTAAAAAATAATTCCTTTCTGTGCTATCTGAAAAGTTCAAGTGCCAGGAGAAGTGTGGGTGGTGATTTCTGCTCCCTGCAGTCCTGTATTATTTTTATTTCTCTTATGTCCTCTCATACCTGAGAGGTTAAGTTTGCTTCAAGAGTGGATGGGAAGGGATGGCTGTTTCCTGCCTGGTGCTTCCTTGGAACCCCAGTCCCAAACCAGCTGAACATAGGCTGAAAATTCTCTGTCTCTGGTGGGAAATGCAAGGATTCCCTCCATTTCCCCAAGTTTATCTGGGCCCATTCTGCACTGATCATTTTCCTGAGAAAAGTGAGGATTTTGGAGCATCCTGGACTAAGAAGGAGCTGTGTCATGCTCAGCTTTCCTATGACCTTTGCAACAAGGACTGAAAGGAGTAAAAAATATTTCTTCTATCTCATCCCAGCATGTTGTAATGAAAGCAGGTTGTTCCCACACCAGTCCTGTGTTAACCTGGCTGGTTATCCCAGACTCCTGCCAGAGGAAAGATGCATTTCAAGCTTCACCACATAATGAGCAGCAAGTCAAATATCTGAACTCTTGGAAGGTGTTTTGGTTGGGTTGTTTGTTTTGTTTGAGTGCCAGAGACCCCAGAGATGCTGCTGAAGGCCAGGCAGAAGCAGCAGCTGCCTCTCTGTACAGAGGATGGTGGCAGAGGAGGACAGATGTAGAGTGTGCAGCTTGCTTCTCCTGGTAGAAGATGTTTGTTTTCCATGTCTGAACTGCAGAGGAGCTGAGCACAAACTGGCCTCTGGGGTGGTACAATGCCTGAGTGATTGTTTGTAATTTTGATTAAAGTTTATGAAATATGGATCTGATCTCCTGTACAACCATCAGCCAGGAGCTGAGGCAAGCACCCATGTAATGAGGAGGGGAGAACTCCCTGGGCTGGTACAGATGCCTAAAGTTGTACAAAGTGGTCAGCTTGGATATTTAAGACCTAGAAGGAAGCCAGGGATTCTGGGATTCCAGTCCTTCTGGGAATTCCCTCTATTCTTCCCTGGTACATCTGCTGAAGAGCTCTTCAGAGCAAGGATGTGAGCGAGAGGTAAATCCATTTGTCTCCTGACCAAGGTGGTTCTCTTTTTCTGTGGAAATACACAATGCCTGGGCAAGAATCATCTTTGAGCCTGTCATGCCCGATATGAGAGCCCAGGAAAAGAGCCAAAGAGGAGCAAGAGATGCATTTAGCTGTATGGTTATGTGCTGAAAGTCACATAAAGCAGGGCTTCCATACAGTGCCAGGTTGGTGTGGCTGAGCAGGTGTGTTAGGAGTGCATGTCTCACAGGGAGACTGCCTTGTTGGAGCAGGAGGAGAGAGATGAGAACCAAGTCCTTTGATCCTTCCTTCCTGGAGCAAAACAATCCTGGAATTGAACCTGAGCATGAGGCTGTTGTCCCCTGAGGCAGCTCATTGTTTGCTTGCACATTCCATTTTAGATTCGGAGGGGAAATACTCTGAATACAACAATCAGAAGCTGGATTACTGCTCTGGAGGGGAAAGCTTGCTCCAGCATTTTCTCCTGCCATAATGTGGCATGTCACAAGCACAGTTAGCAGGCTTTTCAGTCTTCATAATTAGCCCTTTTCTTCATCTGCTGGCAATAAAGGAGTCCATGTTATATATTAAGCAGTGAGGGGAAAAAAAGCAGATCATGAGTGAATGTTACCCAAATAATGTGAAAAATCTGACAAGGATATCAAGACTTTGGAAGGAATTGAAAAGGTTTTTCCATCAGAGAGAAGCTGCTGGTGTCCCAGAGGAAATCATGGTGGTTTCTAATTGATCTCAACTGTGTTCTTGGCATAATATAATTGTCCTTCTCCTGGAAGCTCATTTTTAAAATGTTTTTTAGAACTGCAGTCTATAACCTACTGCCTATGGATTTATTTTTACAAGATAACATGAAGAGCTTAGTAATTGACTGCATATTTATCAAGTGTGGTAATTAACTGCCTTTGAGAAAATCCATGGAAAGTATGTTTTTGTTAATCAATAGGAATATAATAAGCATTTGATTTTAGATTTGGCTATTGCTGAACAAGAGCAAGAGCAAGTTATTCTGTGTTTTTTCCTTAAAATAATTCATTCCTTCTCCATGAAAATTCATTCCTTTTCTCCAAAATGAGAGAAGTAAATGCAAGAGTATGGTTCTGCTGTTGAACACCCTCTTTTCCCCATTGTGGCAGGCAGTGAGTGTTAAGTAATTTTTGCTTTATATTGAATCATTTTTATTTTTAGAGTGCTATGAAAGTACCATCACATGAATAAAAGTGGCAGCCTATATCCTTGATATTGGTGAGTAAATGGTGTCAGTCTACTCTGAAATACCATTTCTAGTGGTGCTATGTGCTTAGATACTCCATGGCAGTGCTGCTGTTTATTTGGGGCTCCTGGTAGGTGCCATCAGAATTTGTAGGAGTAATAAACAGGGGAAGTTAAACATTCCAGGGAAGCTGACTGGGAAATCATTGCAGGACACTGAAATGCTTCTGGCAGTGAGGGGCTGGTGCAGAGCCCTTGGCTGCAGGAGCAAAAGGGATGTGTAGGGCAAGGTGAGGGGTTGTGCAGGGTCTCAGGTAAATATAAGTGTATTCTGGGATCATGGAAACTCTGTGTTTGTTCAAGAGAAGCTCTGGGTGATCACTGCAATCCAGACTGGCCATGTGTATGTCCCAGGAAAGCTTGAGGCAACCAGGTATCTTCCTGAAATGACTCCTGGCTTTCATTGCTGCGTCTCTTGAGGAAATCCTTTCAGCCACTTCTGGGAGAATGCTTTTTCAGCTCCTGCCCCTCAGTGAAAGGTGGAAAAGCTCTTTTTTCCTGGTTCAACATGCCTATTAGCCTGTGTTCCTGCAGCTCAGCAACAATAGCCCAGCCAGGGGCTGTTTGTCTGGGGAGTGTGGCACTTAGAGACAATCCTGTGGTGGCTTTAACAACACTCTGCCTTTTGAAAAGCAGAGGTGCAATAACTGCCATTCTTGCCTTCCCTTGTTCTCTGAGGTTGTCCTCATCCATGCAGTGTTCCCATTGGCTCACCTGCCCACACAAATGCTGAATTCCTATTGCAGCTTCTTGGTTTTTTTATGTAATTTAAAGAAAGACCCCAAGCATCAGGCAACAGACCCTCTTTGTTGGTTTCCTTTTGTCAGGTTTAAAGGCTTGTGGAAAAACAGGCAGCTAAGTCCTTAAAAAAGAGAATAAAACTGGGAAAAAGAAAGTGTGTAGAGTAAAAGTGTATGCATTGAACATAAATGCCTCTTTTCAGCTTTTGAATTGGCTTCTTCTCTCAGGACCAATGTAAGGGGAATTTTACAGAGGAATTTTACAGAGGAATTTAAGTGTGCAGCTTAATTAATGCAGCAGAGAGGGGACGTTGTGCATGGCTGGGAGGGTGACCATGTAAAACACTGGTGGAAGGCAATGAGCTTGTGTGTGCAGTACAACTGTGGAATCATCTGGGTTGGAAAAGATTTTGAGACTGAGGTCGACCATTGGCCCAGCACTGCCAAGGCCATGACTGAACTGTGTCCCCAAGTGCCACATCTACATGGCTTTTAAATCCCTCCAGGGATGGTGACATCACCACTGCCCTGGGCAGCCTGTGCCAGTGCCTGACTGCCCTTTTGGTGAAGGAATTTTTACTGATATCCCACCTAAGCCTCCCCTGGCCCAGCCTGAGGCCCTTTCCCCTTGTCCTGTCCCTGTTCCCTGGCAGCACAGCCCGACCCCCCTGGCTGTCCCCTCCTGGCAGGGAGTTGTGCAGAGCCACAAGGTCCCCCTGAGCCTCCTTTGCTCCAGGCTGAGCCCCTTGCCAGCTCCCTCAGCCCCTCCTGGGGCTCCAGCCCCTTCCCCAGCTCCGTTCCCTGCCCTGGACACGCTCCAGCCCCTCCAGGTCCTTCCTGCATTGGGGACCAGAACTGGACACAGCCCTGGAGGTCCCTGAGCAGCGCCAGCCCAGGGGACAGTGACAGCCCTGGGCCTGTGCCCACACCCCTGCTGGGACAGCCCAGGGGCCATTATTTCCATGTTTATTTATGACCTTAATATTTATTATAACTATTTAGAAACATGTGGTATTTATATGTATAAAATTATAGTTATCAGCTTGTCTTTTCTTGCTGTTCGCTACACAATCATCCATTCATTTTGGCTCTCTGTTGAAACCTCTGTGCTTTCCCAGTGTCCATTTGCAGGAGGTGCCATTAGGACATACTTTCACTTGCTATTTTTAACCCATGTCCTTTTTTTGGCTTTCCATGAGTACATGTATAATGTCAGGCTGTCAGGGATCTGTCTTTCAGCAGCATTTCCTGGCATGGGAAAAGGAGGTGTCCCTGAGAAATGACTTTATTATGACACATGGACATAAGCTCAGCTTATGTCACCATGCAGAGGGATGGTGAGGGTGAGCTCTGGCCACATAAAGTGTCTGTAATAAAATAATCACATTTATCAGACAAATCCTACCTCTAAATGCAATAATACTTACTGCATTTATACCCACAGCTTGGAGAAGGACACAATTCAGAAGATTAAAGTCTGAAAAAGTGTATGAATATGCAATTTGCATTGTTATCAGGCCCACAAAATATTGAGAAGGTGCTTTCTGGCTGGAATTGTCACAAGTGCAGAAAGCCCTGTGACAATTGCCTTGACCTTTGAAATTGGTGGCAGAGGAGTTGGAGCTGCTTTGGGTCACACAGGCAAGGGGGGCACACTGGAGCAATGAATAATTCCATTTTCTGCACAATGCTATGAAACTTTCCAGCAGGCTGGAAGGGTTTCATTATCCTCTTTCAAAAGCAGGTGACACAGCAGGCATGGGGAAGGCTTTCTTTTGGTTTTTCCATTTTATTTTCTAATTAAAATTGAAATGAGAATGTGCTAATTACCATAAACAGTGGCAGAAGATGCACAGGACGTCACTCTGCGGAAGGTTTTATTTCTCAGAGCACCAAAAATCAGCCTCTGCTCTCCTGAGTTTTACTGGAAATGCTCAACTTGAGTTCTGCTTAATCTCTTCTCAGGATGCATCTTCTTCACTTTGGATTGCAAAACTCAGATAATTAATCTTCCTGATTTTTTTTTTTTGTCATCTTGCTTGTACTTTCTGTCACCGGTGTTAGATGCAGCCTGCTGGGCTTTGTGCCTTAACTCAGCTAAGGCTGGGATGTTCTTTTCCCCTGTTCAACATAAATAAACATTTTGGGAAGGTATCAGAGACTTTATTGATATAAACAATCCCTCTCCTTGCCTTTCTCCAATCCAGCTAAAGAACTCCCCTTCTTACATATGCATCTAAACTTATCCCCTTTGAAATCTGTTTGTTTTTTTACTCAGATATGAACAAGCTTTGGATTTGCTTGGGGACAATTAACTATGGGAACAAGTATTTTTTTCCCCATTTGTGGGCCATTTAAAAGGTGTTATTAAAAGCACCAAGGGTCACAGGTGAAATGTTTGCCTGGTAATGGTGCAGGGATCTGCTCTGGGGAGGGCATTTCAGGCTCTTGAGAGGTGCTGATTGCTGAGTTCTTGCTGGCCCTGCTGTAGAAGGAGATTTTCTTCTCTGATTTCATGAGTTTGTTGGCTTTTTGTGTTCAAAATACAAAGTACAAAATGTACAAAACCAAACAAAATTTTCCTCCTGTCCTTATGTTTGCTACACATGTTACTCAGACTGTGCATTTTACTTTCCAGTCCTCTCAAACAGAAAACACAGAAAGTATTTAATTCTATGCCATAAAAACTTTCTTTTCTGTATTGTTTTTTCTCTTGCAGACCTGGGCCTGGACCAATTCATAGTGAAACGCTATGATGGGAAGGTGAGCACATTGCACTGCTAAATGTATTTTATTTAATGGCTTTTTTGACCTAGAATCCTTCAGTTATTACCTGTGTGAGGGTGGAAGTTAAATGAAGTGTGTCAAGTGTTCTCTTCTGAGCATTTTGGTTTTCAGTAGCATTGCAGGGCTTTCTGTGTAATGACAGAAAGATTGTTTCTATAAAGGGACCTTATTTTAATGTTTACAGACAAAATATTACCACTTCCTATATGCTGGTGGGCTGGGAATCATGGGTTGTAATCACATTTCTTTGCTGCTTCTTTCTGGCTGTGTGAGAGCCCCTCAAGTTAAATCATTTCAGGGGAAACTCTCTGGATCTTTCCCTTCAGTCTCATCTCCAGATTCCTAAAGGAAGGAGATGCTCTTGTGGTTTTTTTTTTTGTGTCCCACCCAGGTATTTCCCCCCTATTGAACAGCCTTTCTCTGTTCCCCTTTTGAGCCCAGGTTCTTCCTACAGCACAGCACTATTCTGGGTGTTTGTGCTGTCATGAGAGGTGTTGGTAAAATCTTAATTCTGATCTAGTTTTGTCTCCCTGTGAAAGAGGAGCCACGTAGCATCCCACTTCTTGTTGTGGACAGCACAGACCTAATTATCCACAGACCTAATTATCCCCACTGGAAATCCCACTGGGGTGGTAAAGGCAGCTCTAGCACAGGACTGGCAGCTCAGATGGGCTCCTTGATGCAGATAACTGCAGGTTAGTTAATTTTCCATTATGTCACACAATGGTCCTCCAGCTTTTAGCAGCATTTTCATCTGCACCATCTGAAAATGAAGCTTTCAAAGGGACATCAGCATCTCCCCCCCTGCCATTGCTGCAGGGTGCACCTGACACAGTGTGAGGCATTTCCAGAAGGCTTCAACACTGGGGAAAAAAATAATTTAAAGCTTTATATAAACCCAGTGTGGGCTGAACATGTGCAGTTCCCTGGTTTGTGTTTAGCAGGCACAGGTAACAACAAGATGATCAAATACCTGGGGTCCCTGTATGGGCACTGGACCAGTGTGTGGTTACCCAGGCAGCAGAGCAGGGCTTTGCTGGAAAACAGACAACAGGGAGGTGGATTTTGGCAGCTAGTTTTGATACATAAAGCTCCAAAGCGTGTCATGAACACCTGTTTTGTTTTCCCCCCTGCCACAAACGTGATGTCTGCTTTTTGGGATTAAAAAAAAGCAACCCAACCAAAGGAAGGATGTATATTCTTTGCAAAATACCCAGTGTTTCTCTCTGTGGTTTCATGACAGTCTGTTTTGCATTCACTCACTTTCATCATTTTATCTTGTCAAGCTATCACCCTCATCCCTTAGGCTTTCCATAAACAGGATTTGTTTGTAGGGAAGCAGTGCTGAATCCCACGCTCTTTCTGCTAATCGCTCTCCTGCTCCCGAGCACTCTGCAGGCAATTCCCAGCACTCTGGAGAAAAGATCCAAAGGCAAATCCTTTGAACTCGACTTTCTGTTCCTTTGCCCCTCAGCACCCAGGGCTCTGACCTGTAGTAGACTGAAATAGCTTTTTATATTTTTATATAACTTAGAGATGTTGCTGCTGCACTTGGATGTCTCCGTGCTGTGGTTTGATTGCCTGAAAGTGAGGCAGCAGATTTAGGGGACTGCAGTGGCCTCTGCTTTATTATTATCTTCTCCTGGGACCTGATTTTTCCACAGCCTAATAACACCCTGGAAGCAGAGTACTCTGAAAATGAAGAAATAGAGGTTCTTGTTTTCTTGGCTGTCTGCTTAAAGACACCTTGGGGCTGGCTACATCTGGCTGTGGCTATTAGGGCAGTGGTAATGTCCAGGTGAGAGATAATTTGAGGAGAGGATAAAATGAGCTGGCCTTGGCTCTCCCTTGGTAATGAAGGAAGCTGACAGTAGATTGATCTGACAGCAACTTGTTCTCATTTTGTTCCTTGCTTTGGGTTTCAGTTTAAAAAAATAATACTGCTTTTACTCAGCCAAGCACAACTGAGGTGCTGCAGAGCTGACCTCACACATTCTGAGATTCACTTGCATAGTGATAAAACCCTTTTGCATCTCTCCCTCCATGCCTGATTCCAGCCACACATTCCTCTTGGATTATCAAAGCAGCCTGTGCTTGGAGGGGATTTGCCTTTGTGTGCAGGAGGAGCTGCTGAGCTCAGGCAGAAGGGGGAGAGGGTCATCCCTGTTCCCCTAAGCATCCTTATGGATGTTACACAGAGGAAATGGGAATTGTGGTACTCAAAAATAGGCCTGGTCACTGGAAAGTTCTCCTTTTTTAAGGAAAAGGAGTTTGTGAACTGTCAGACATAAGCTGTGCTGCTGACAATCCAGAGGCCAGATCCTGGCTGAAGAGTGGGAAGGAGGGTTGATTTTAGTTCCAAGCAAAGTTCCAAATGTGATGTCTGCATGCAAGCAGCAGTTTAGAAGGAGGTTCAGTTAAAAGGTCTGTGCAATTAGTTGCCTTTTAATGACATATTCCAGGACAGTGTAGCATCTGTGTGAATTTCAAGCATGTGTGTTTGAGATCTAGGTGCTGCAGCATTAGTGGGATGATGTATGAGCTGCTCCTTTCACACAACCCATTTTATTTAGGCAAAAACAACAAATTGGCCATTGTGGGGTGATCAGGACTGATCTTGCCAAAGGATTTTGGGGGGTGATGTGCCTCTGTATTGTGCTTTTCTGGGGTTTCTGAGCCAGCTTGCTGTGCATGTGACTGAATGCCACAGTGAGAAGAGAAAATCCACTTTTTTCCCCCTCTTCCTGTCCCTCCTTCTTCCTACTGGTAATTTATAGAGTTACTGGAGAGGGAGGTAGATGTTACTGCCTTATTAATGACAACAGTACTCCTGTAATTTGAGCCTAAATGCTTTTTCTTCACTCCTGCAAGACCAAAAACCCTGGAGACACTCAGCCAGCACAAACCTTTGGTCAGATGTGTGTGCCAGCACAGGCTCATGCTTTTGGGCTGAGCGTGTACAGGGAGGCAACCTGTGGCTCCATTTTTGTCTAAGAGTGGTGGTTTCTTCTCTTGGGAAGCAAGCTCAGCAAACTAGGGGGAAAGAGGCATTGATTCCTATTCATTCAGAGTAGAAAGAAGGTATTAATCAGCTTGCAGACATTTCATATGGAGCCTGAGCAAAGGGCTGATGTGAGAACAGGCACACTCTCAGGGTGTGGAGGTGCCCAGACCATGATTGTCTGTCTGCTGTGTTTCCACTGTCTCTTCCCTCTTGCATTTGGCAGTGGGAAAGCAAATGCATTTTTAACCCATCTGTAGGAGAAATAGCTCATGTTTTAGTGATGAATATGCTCTCACTAAGCAGTAGAGATTTCTTAGCACATCCAACCTGGCATAAGCTTCATTAACGTTACGTAAGTTGTCGTGCAGAGTTTGTTAAAAATTTTCTTTTCTCGTGCTCTCTCTGTTTATTTTTTTATGCATTAATGATTGACAAGCTTCATCTCTCAAAAAACCAAAGAAACAATGCTGTTCATGTTATTGCTCTGAATTGAGAGCTGCATGTCCACCCTGTCCCCAGCCTGGTGAGCCAGCACGGGAGCTCCCAGGTGTCCCCCAGCACTGCAGCCTGGTGCAAAGGTGGAGGTGAGCTGCAGTGCTTTTAAAAGTCCTCTGGCCTATTTAGGAAATAAAAGCCCCACTCTAGATGGGTTATTAGTTTAATTAGGGTACACTTGACTTGCTCTTTTTCTCCTGTGGGGCGAATTCCTTGCTGCTGCTCAATAAGAGCAAAAGCCTTCGAGCTACCAGCAACAGCTTCCCCTCCTGCAGTAAGTAATTAGAGAGGCTTTCAGTGCCCTCTAATTAAATTTATGACTTAAGTATTTCCTGCCAGCATTTATGTTTACTTCTCTAGATGTTTGGGCATGCCATAAAGTAATGCCAAGCAAGGTGAAGGACAAGGAAAATACTTCAGATGTTGCCTCTGAGTGCCAGTAAAACATCTCTAGAATTCACTTGCACTGGATAATGCAGGGTCATATCATGGCCCAATGCAGTGAGTATCTTCAGCTGCCCTGACCTGAAGGTGTGTGTCCATTAAAGAGCACTTGCTGGCAGTCAGCTCAGCAGGCAGATTTCTTTCTAGGTGATTTAAAGAGCATCTCAGGAGCAGAGGAGTTGAAAAAAGTACTTGGGGAGGATCTCCAGGGAGAAGACTGGAGGTAGATGCACCATCCGTTTCTGGTGGATTGAAGGATCTTGCTCACAGGTTTGAAAGAGTGGGAAGGAAAGGAGCCTTGATTTACTAGCTGGAATTTCTGGGATCCTTTGCTCTGTGGATGGGCTTTGCCTGGAGCATGATGCTCCCAGCAGAGTTTGATAAGCTGCCATAGACCCAGACTTGCAGCAAGTGAGACAGGCCTAAAATCCTGCTGTCATTCAGGAGCCAAACACTGGCTCAGAGCTCTGAGCTCCCTGGAGGTTTGAGTGCCTCTGAGACCTTCATTCCAAAGGATGCAACTCTAAATGTTGCCTTAACCAAAAGCCAGTATCACAATTCAGTAAAGAGCAGCATAAAGTGCAGGTGCACTTGGAGGACACTTGGGATGTTCTCCAGGTTAAATGCAATGAAAACAGGTGAGGAGTCCTCTAAGTCCAACTGTGTGGGGTCTTGTCAGCATCTGTTGTGACAGAGTTTGAAGTGAATGTGTCCCCAGTGTCCCCAGCTGGAGCTGGTGAGGCTGGGTTATGGTTTGCTTGGAGACACCTTGAAGTGTTTAGCCATTCTGGTCCATAATCCATGGGAATTGTCACTGTCCAACTTCAGATTCCCTGCTTTTAAATTCCTGCACTCTCTGATCTCAGCACAGGTAGTATTTGCATAATAACCAGGAGGCACCTTCTTACATGGATGATAACCTTGCACTGCTCGGTATGAACATTCCTCTGCCGTCCCTAAAAGGGCTGTAAGGAAGTGGTGAGACAAAATCCTTGCCTGTGGCTTTGTGGAAGCAAGCAGAGATGCAGTTTCTTGCAGATAACCAGCAAAGCTGAGCTGAGGAGGTTTTTATCTTCTTGGCTTTCTTTGCTGACACCCTGTCCACGTTGGTTGGTTTCTTTGCTTGTTGGCTTTCTCCTCCCAGCCAAACTCAACCCTCATGTCTGCTTCAGTTAGTTCTGATGTTTCTCTGTTTGCTGGGACCTGTGTGGACACTGAAATATGCAAATTTTCTTGGTTTGTTTTTAATAAAACTGGATTTCATCAAAGAAAATTCTTAACTGCTTCTAACACAGTGCACAAACATCCCTGTGGGCAGTGGGGCTGCTTTAGGTACAGAACAAGTGTCTTCCTTTCCTAACTCCTCTACCAAACATTTGTGGTGTATTTTGGCTTTGACAAAGCTCTACTTTCTGTTATCTTTGTGTATCCCTAATTCTGCTGCTTGTTTCCACAGGGCTCCTACTAAAATCCTCTGGTTGTTCTTTGTCCTCTTTTGTTCTGGTTTCCAGGTCCCTGGCAGGTGTTTCTTCCAGCTGCTAATATCTCTGATACTTATCTTTATTCTAATTCTGGTTTGTGCTTTTTGTTTGGTGTAACCAAGCATTCCCTCGTTTTCTTCCCTTTTCTAACCCTCTCCTCTCCCACCAGGATTTCTGGCAGGTACAAAGCAGACAGCATGTGCTTTGATTAGTTTGTGCTTCAGACCTCATAAAATGCACTTTTCATGTGAAAGGGACAGTGTACGCTCAGCTCTTCCCCCTGCTCCTCTCATGAATACTCCTGAGTGCTCTCCTTGATCCTCAGCCTGCAGGATTTATTTCAGAACACCTGAGTTTGGCTTGTGGAGGGAACAGTCCTCAGGGTAACCATTAATACCTGGCTCTATTAACAGGAACTGCTTTGAGCAAAGCTCAGATGTGTGTCTCCCTGCCCTCCTGGTTTCACAGTGTCCTCTGAGGCTTCTGTCTTATTTTGCAGCTCAATGAGACTGTGATAGAGCTGGCTCTGTTGGAAAATGGTGTTTTCCCCTTGAGGCCACCAAGTTAGTTTGATTCCCTGGCCAAATGCTTTGGGGAAATGTCATCTATTTGAAGGTGTGCAGGTTTGGGAAAGGCTACATTTGCAAACTTGAGTTTTTCAAGTTACAGAATTATGTAGAGTCAACCGTGTTAAAGAATATGTTAGGTAGTAGATATTTAGTTGTTGTAGTTCTTGAAATGTTTAGTAGGAAAAAGTACTAGAAACCAAAGGGGAGTTCATTCAATATTAGTAAGTAAAGAGGAAAATATCTCTAAGCGCTTTGAGTTTGCCCTGTAGCTTTGTGACCTTAATGAAATCCACAGGGAAAGTTAGGGGAAAATAAACAACTTGGTAATAAGCCCTCAGTGGGTGTAGGCAGTCTTTTAATCACAAATGGATTCTGGGGTATTTCTGGCTTTAATTTCTTTGATAGTTTTGCTTGTGTTAGCTTACTGCTTAATACTTGAGGGACACAAAACAAAGCTCTGAGAGCTCTGTCCTTGGGTGACATGGTGTTAGTATGGAAGGAGACAGTGGCAGGGAATGCTTTAGGAGATGCTTGAACTCACCTGGCTACAAAAGAAGGTAAAATCTG
>NW_005054594.1:231635-269164 GCF_000277835.1 Geospiza fortis | reverse complement strand
GGGAAAGAGAATTGACAAGATTGTGGTGGTGAGTACCAAGTGTACAGCCCCAACTTCATCAACTGAGCCAATGTTTAATAAACACTTTTTATAGAGAATTATTGTTTTCCTCCTGGTGTCCTTTCACACTGGGATTTCTGCCTGAGAGAAGGAGCAACACAATGAGTTCATCTTGGTCATGCAGGCTGAGATGAGGGAGAGCAGAATCCCAATTTCCTTCAGAGACCTAAACAACCATGTGAATTCAAAGGTGGCAAAACTCAGCTCATTTTAGAAGCCTGATGTGGGCCATAAAAAACCCTAATTTCAGTCCTCCCATTAAATTTCAATGCAAAATGCCCCAGTGCTCCTGCAGATTGTGATTCCATTACCCTGCAGAGGGCTGAGGGGAGCACAAGTGTAGACTGTCCCTTTTCCAAGGCATTTCCTATTTGCTTTTCCTGCAGGGGTTTCTCCCTTGCATGAGTGGCTCTGCTGCCTGCCACGGGTTGGGAGAGTCTGTGTTGTTGATTTTCTGGGTTGTACAGAATGCTGGCCTTGCATTTCAGGTGCCCTTTGTTTGAAAGGTGGTTGGAATATTTACAGCCTTGCTGGAAGGGAGGGAATGCAGATTTCTCTTTCCAGTCACAGGAATCCACCTGCAGTAAGAATTGCTGCCCAGGTTTTCATTCTCTGGATGTGCTCTAATTTAGAGTGAAAGAACATGCAGGACAACCTCACCTATGTCCAGCTCTGTATTTTTGTGCCCCTCTGTAGACACACAGATTAAATAACCCCCCAAAATCAAAAGTTTTCAAAAATATATTCTTGAAAGGTATTACCTGCCAATTATGCAGTATTATCTGCCAACAGTTAATGTTAAGCATTTTCTTAGGTCAGCACTCAGCCACCACAATTTGCCATGGAGAATCTGTTTGTGTTTGCCTGTGTTGGTGTGCAGACTTCATAGGAAATTATCATTCCTAGTGGCTCCAGATAATCTGAGCTTTCCCATGGCTAAAAGAGGTTTATGAGTTTCAAAAGGTCCTTGTGCTGTTTTCATCACAGCCTCAAACATTTTTTTTTCTTATTTAATGATGTAGAAAAAGTGATATAGAAATCCAGGTGGTGCATTTAAAATTACTTATTTTGCACACACATTATGGAACCGACTTTAAAAACTCCTAAATCCCTCTATTTTCCCCCAAGTCCCATTTTTGTCCATGTTTCATAGTGCAGAGGGACCTCTCTTATCTGTTTTTCCCTAAAGGACTTTGGAACATTTGGGCTGAAAGGCTCAATTTTAAATCTGATCCTGAAAGCCTTTTTATTTCTTTATTCAGTTTTCTTAAAGTGAGGGGCCTGAAATCTCTAGATACATGGCTTTGACTCTTTAAGGTTTAAATCTTTAAAAAATGAGCAAAGTTTAAAATCCTCCTTTTTTTTAATTCAGTGTTTTGATGCAGAGTTGAAAGCATTTGTATTTTTAATTACCACAACAAGCTGTTTTGCACTGGAATTTATTAAGGGTTTTCCCTTGTCTGTTACCAAGTCTCTTAGTATTTATTTCCCTGGATTTTCAACAGGAAAAAGCTGCAATAATCCACACCTGTTCTGCTGGCAAATTCTTTTCCTACATGCCTACAGTTAACCATGAAAGAAATACATTAATTGAAAAGAAAGAAATACATTAATAGATGTCTTATTTTAATGTTTTCTAATAATAATAACTGAAGGTGGTCAGTTGGGACTGAAAGAGAATTGCTTTGCATCCAGCTGACTTCACTCTACACTCATGGGTTTGTATTTGCTCAATACAATGATGGTCCCTTGAAAATGTTTCTGTTCAGAAGGAACAAACCAAGTACAATGATGTTTGTCAATAAAAGGTGGTTTATTCTTCATCTAAAATCCCTTGCTAATTGACAGAATTGCTTCCTGGTTCTGGAGAAACACCCATTATCTCTCATGGATATTTGTTTTATTGTTGTTTTGGAAGGCATAAGTGGTCACATTGGGCTGATAAATTCCTGAAGATTTGGTTTGTGAAAGTGCAAATGTGGTGCTGAAATGTAAGTTACAGGAAAAAAGATGCCCAAAGTGTCCTTTCCTTCTCTAGATGGAAACCCAAACTGGCATCTCTGAGGGATTTCCCAAGGATGTGTTCTTCCTGAATTAAATGCTGCTGTTTCTGGAGTGCCAGATGAAGTGGAGCTGCCAGGATTTAGGTGGGCAGGCTTTTCTAGTCCTGCATTAGGAATTAGGATTTCCCAAGAATGTGTTCTTCCCAAATTTGCTGTTGTTTCTGGAGTGCCAGCTGAAGTGGAGCTGCCAGGATTTAGGTGGGCAGGCTTTTCTAGTCCTGCATTAGGAGTGGGAGCAGCAGCACCGTGTGCCCATCTCTGCCTCTGCAGAGAAAGCATCCCTTCATGTACAAAACCACACCTTTATTTTTCAGATTTGCGTAATTCAATATTACCACGTTTCCCTCCTCACTCAGCCCTCAGAAAACCATTTGAAAATCCAAAATAAAGATAATATTTGGTGAGGAACATAGGAATTCTATGGGGTTTTTCCACCAGTCCTTGTTGGAAGCTGTACCATGTCCTCAGCTTATGGGAGGCTGCAGCAGCAGATGAGTTTTGGGGTGGAAGATGTGAAGTTTGTGATGTATTTTTTGAGTGCTTTGCAGCCAGCCTGTACATAAGGAGCTCTGGGGAGTTGCCTGCATGCAGCACAAGACTTTTTCCTCTGGCACGTGGCTCTGGGGAAGCTTGGTCACTGCATTGATCTGTTCAACCACGTCTTGGTGCTGATTGAGCTTGGAGCCTGAGTTGGGAAGGGCAAAGCAAGCTCTGTATCTTGAATTTGAGTGAGTTTTTTGACCTGTCATCAGTGTCTGGAGCTATAAGAGAATCTGCCTGTACAACTGTCACAAGTTTTGTTCCACTGAGACTGGACTGGTGCTTCTCACTGAACTTACACAGCCATGCTTGTGCCAAAAGCAGTGAGATATTTGGATTTCTTTTTCCTTTTACATGTTAATTTGGATGTGTGCTCGTCTGTGTGCTTGTTAAATATGAATCTAGTGCTTGATTAAAAAATACATCATAATTGTAAAGTGTTCCCCATGGCTTGCTCACCTGTGAATGCTCGGGTTTAAATGGGTTTTTTTGGGGTGTGCTGAATGATCTTAACCAATTACTCTGGGTTTGGGAGTGGATTTAACATGGAAAAAAATGTTAAGTGGAAGACATTTGACTGTTTTAACTGAACACTTTGAGAATTACCTTGTGCTCAGATACGAAAGGGTGTGGATAATTCATTTGTGGAGATGATTTGTCTCTAAAAGAAGGTGGATTTTCCCTGGGTGTTCTGACACCAAGCATCACCTTCCTGGCTCAATGGGAGTGTGCTGGAAGGAAGGTGGGTGTGGAAAAGGGTGGTTTGAGCTGTTAGTGAGTGAGGACTGACTTTGGGTCAATCACCTTGAACTTTGAGGGGTGACCACGGCCCACATTGTGCTTTGTGAAATATGTAGATTTATTTTCTATTATTTTTCCTGAAGGTTAGATATAATTCCTTGCAGCAATGTTTGGTGGTGGGGAGCAGCTGCTGGGACAAGGATGCTTTGAGCCTTTCCCATGGTGGGGTGAGATTCCCACAAAGTTCATGGAAAGCAAGCAAACACACAGCTTCTCACTGAGAGGAAAATGAATGGGAGAGCTGGGAAGCTTTTAAAGCTTCTGTTCTACTGCTGGGAACCTGAAAATGTGATTGATCAGGGCGGTTGTTGTTTTTTCTTAAAATCAGGGGGAGGAATTCCCTTTCTCACAAGCTACAGGCAGCTGAGCGCTGTAGTTACAGCTTGTGCTCCCTGGGTTAGTGACAAGTAGATGCTGGTTTTAATATAAATAAATAACTTTTTTTTTTACTATGTTTGCTCAAAGGAAGGTGCAAGTGGGTAAATGCTTCTCCCTCCCATCTGTCTTTATATTTCAGAGACCAACTAACTTAATATCCTCTTTTATTGTTAATCTGTGGATGTGCTTTCCTCTTATGAAGAATATTTTGAGCTGTTTGATGCTGACTATGAATTTTAAGTGCAGCAAAGAAACCCATAAAAATTAATAAACCACCTTCTGGAACTTTTTCATGGGATTCTTCAAGCAAGATGCCAATAGCTAGATGATGATCAATGCTGCCCAGGAGAGGCAGTCAGAGGGAGAGGCAATAAATCACAGGGAGCAGGTGAGATGCTGCTGGCAACACCTCCAGCAGTAGTCACAGGGAACTGCTTTCTGCCCAGATCCTGCCTCTGGTTCAAAGGAAAACCAGATGGTTGTTCTTCACATCAGCATCAATGTTATTTTTTGCTTTGGATCCATCTTGATGGAAATGGAAGCAAAACCATTTTTGAGGAAATGATATTTCAACCTGGTACCCCATAATCATAACTGGCTGTTATCTTGCATCCAATGGAGGCTATTAGCCTGTTGTCTGCTGGTAGTGACTCACCTCTTATTAAATTCCTGGTGCTCTCCAGGTGGTAAAGACAGAGTTACTGGGAACAATTTTATGTGATCAATAGAACTGAAGTATTTTTCCCTGGAAACTGTGGGTTTTTTGTGATCTATATGATTATTTTTGTCTCTTTTCTTGTGGTTTCCAAGACAGATACAGGTTAAATTTACATCTAAATTATTAGCTGAGCTCATCCCCACTCTGCAATCACATACAATGGTGAGTTCTCTCTCAAAACATAAAAAAAAACCCAAAAACTTGAGGTGGATGAGAGACATCAGCTGCAGACAGTGGAGAAGCTATGAGCTAACACTTGCTGGGATATCTCCGTAGGCTTCCAGTCACAGCAACCTCCTGGTTGCTCCAGACTTTCCTTGCTCTTGGCAAGCCTAACCATTCAACTTGATGTGATGTTTTGCCTGCTTGTTTTATTGTTGGTTAACCAGTTTTCTTTCCTTTATCTTGTATATGATGGGATCTCCGCTAGACTGAGGTAACGCTGGGGGACAGTTGTGTAGCTGGACCCTCTTGTGGTGGTGTTTGTTGGTGGTTTTTCCTAAAACCATTCCTAAATCCAGCCTTGCTTTCACCATGCCTGTGTGTGCTTGCATGGCCTGGTTTCCATGGAATAACCTCACCCACCCCTACTCTCCTGTGTATTAATTGAATTCTCCTCTGTGTGTGCGTGTGCCTCCTCCTGCTGTGTCCTTAAAGTGGGTCACCAGTGTGGATTCCCTAACAGTTTTATGGATCCTTTTCAGCCTTTGAGGGTTCTGCAGATCAAAGGGACTCGAATTTTTTAGCTTAGTAAGATATTGTGAGCTGATAAATGGAAAAGAACTGGAGCAAGAGGGGGATTGAGTTTGGTTTCAGGCTGGTCCTCCCTGTGAGCTCACACACACCCACAGTTTGGATAACTTTGATCAGACTTTATATTCATGTCAAATAATCTTTTCTTGGCTCCTTTTCTACAACAGAGTCTAACTAAAAAGCTGTCAGTGAAATACAATTTCCTTTTTGAATCCTCTATTAAAAGTCTGAGTTTTTTACCACTAATCTCAAAGATTTTAAGCAAACTGGCCGTAATAATGTAATAATAAACATATATATTTATGTTTATTTCAGCTGGGCTGAACCAACAAAGGAATCCCATGCAATTCCTTATCCTCATTGGGGATGGGGAAGCGCTGATCTTTGCAGAACTTTTTCTGATCAGATCCAAAGGCTGGAAAAGGTCCACTGGATATGGATGGAGATAGTAGGGGTGTGTGTGTCCATGGAATGGCTTGTTGGTGCTAAGGATACAAATCAAGCCATCCATTTCTGTGTTTAACCTGGTGCTTTCTGTGCTCTCTTTGGGGTGTGGCTGGGGTGGATGACCAGAAGCTGTCCCAGGAGAGGGAGAAGTTTGCTGACGAGGACAGCATCTTCTACGCGCTCGGAGAATGCGGCCTCATCTCCTTCTCCGACTACATCTTCCTCACCACCGTCCTTTCCAGTAAGTACACAGGGATTTTCCCTGCAGTTCCTGCTTTTTTTAAGTTTTCAGGGTTCATAAGCAATGGCTTGTTGACATGCATTTCCCTAAAAGGCCTTCTGGATTGCCTGCAATGCGAGCTGAGCGATTGCTGTTGCTTGATCTGGTTTAGCCTGAGCTTTCCAGTGCTTTGGGAAGACAAGCAGATTGATGACTTCTGAAGATTTATTTCTCATTTTGAAATGTGACAAGTTTTTTTTTAATGAGTCACTTGACCTGCTGTTCAGATCTGTAAATGGAACTGTGTTCTTGCACTGTGTTCATGTGATATTCTCTTGGATTTGGATGAACACAGATATCCAGCATTTCACTGGTTTCTCACCTCTCCAAACTCCCTTTTCCAGCTGTATTTTCACTTGGGTGAGCTCGGGTTTGTGAGTGATGTAATCCAATGAGGAGAGAAGTTAAGCTGTTTACATTTCAACCAGTATCATTAGATACTTTCTGTCTTTTCACCCTGCTGCCCTTGACTTGCATTTGTGATATTTCCACGATCTGCTAATCTGTTCCAGCAAAGTTGTCTGCACCCCCAGTGCCAGCACTGAAGAGTTTGCTTTGCTGGCAAGAACCAGTGAAACTGAAGCCTTTGATAATGTCAAATGACATTTCTAGACTTTCTTCATGTGGAAGTCAAGCTCAAAACCTCATTTGCAGAGCTTCTCTGACTGCTTGGAAGGTGCTGTATCATAAACAGGAAAGCCAATGGCAGTTTCTCAGCCCCATTAGAAAATGTGGGATAAGGGGGAATAAGCCACTGTCCAAATAGACTTGAGACATTTTATTTTCAGATTTAAAAAGAAAAAACTTGGCCATCTAATCTAGTAAGTATCTATTCCATGCTGATCTGATTTGTGAAATTAGAAAACTGGATGCTTCCCAGTTACCTGCAGAGCCCAGTGCTGCCTGCCCAGGGCTGTTCAGGGGGGTCAGCTGGGTTAATCCCTGGTGCTTTGTCACAGCAACAGGTGCTTTATTCTCCCCCCATGTTCTTGCATGTTGTAACAGGAGACAGGAGAGGCAATCCTCTTCATTAGCTGAGGATCTATTCCTGGCAAGCAGCAATGCTCAAGGTCTTGTTTGTTGTCAGATGGACCTGGCGGGGGCAGACTTGTGTGTGACCTTCATGTTGTGAAAACAGAGAGATAAAGCTGGTTCAAGCCAGGGAATTTGTTTTATGACTTTAATTTCCTTTTTTTTTTATTCACCTGAGTCTCCAAACTGGCTCTTAAGACCTTTGCAGTTCCTTTCTTACATTCATCTGGGCTGTGCCAAAATGATCTCAGGTATTCACTTATGGAATGAGGGCTTTTCATCTGAGCCTCCACAGATGACAATGAACTCTCAAACCTCTGCTATCACATTACTGAGTGTGGTTTGGAAAACACTCTTGCCCTTGTTTTTATGGTTGTGCTGGTGGTGAACAACCCCCTAATCAAGTACACAGGGCACAAAATTAATTTCATGTGCTTCCACAGGCAGCAGTAAGAGAAATTGTTCTTGCTTTGCTTTAACTTGTTTGTTGTGAGAACAAAAGAAAAGGACCACCTTGTGTTGGAGGAGCAGCCAGCCTTGTTTTGGAGGCTGTGAGGGGGGGGACAGGGTTTTATTCCTCTTGTTCTTGGGCTTTTGTGTGTGTCCACAATTACAGGGGAATTAGATTAATGAGGAGACAGAACTGGCCTTGAGGAGCCACGTTGGGCCCTTGAGGGCAAGGCAGGAGCTTTCAAAAAGGAAAATTAAAAAAAAAAAGGAGGAAAAAAAATTCCAGGGCTTTGAGGCTGAATTTTACACATTTGGGGAGTTTGCTAAATGATTCCTGAGGATGGAGGAATCTCTGGAGCTCCTGTTAAACAGTGATTCCCCAGAGGAAGAGTTTGGGTTTCATTTTTAAAGCATTTGCTGCTGTAAAATAAATTCCTAACCAAGCCTTACCCTGTGGCTAAATAGAAAACTCACTGTTGCACCCCACTGGTTTGCTCTCTGACTAGTGAAGAAATCCAGTAGTTCCTGATTGGGTTCTTTTCCCTAGAAATAAATAAATAATATAGAGAAATAAATAAATAAAATAGAATGAGGGAAGTAAATCTTGAATGTGACAGTTCAATATTGGTTTTCTCCCTGTGTTGTTTAAATAACCCAAACATTAAGGAAGTATCTGCACAAGGTGGAGCTGTAGATGACACCAAATAGATAAAACCAAATAAATATTGGGAAAGGAAGGTGGCATATTGAGCACTAAGCAGGATAATCAAAAGGGGGAGTGGGAGATTGGGTCTGTGGGGGGAGGCAGGAGGGACAGTGATGTGGAGAGATCCATCATGGTCTGCTTTGGCTCATTGCATTCCAAACTGATCAATGAGAGCCTTGGCAAACAAGAAGCCCCAAGGGCTCTGTTGTGCTTCCCCAAACTCCTCATTTCAGTTGTCTTTGCAGCTTTACCTGAAACTCCTTCCAGCTGAGATCAGTGAAATGGGGAGTGAGAGGAGGAGAGAGGGCTGGAGGCTTCATTTCATGTTGCTCTCAGGCAGCTGTTTGCACATTGCTCAGAAAATGAGTCTGTCACCATATCTTATTTATGAGCCATTTCTCACCCCAGCACTGTCTGTTCTCCTCGGTTGCTGTATTTCTGTGAAGTTTTTCTTTTAAAACAACTAATAAAATGGCCTTTAGCTGTTCAGAAAGTCAGCCTTCTGTTAAAGGCAATGAGAGCTGAGGGGCCTTGAGGAAACTCCATGGTTTCTGTTGCTCCTTGTGTTTTGGGGCAGAGGTAGAAAGATGAGCAAATTCTGGTGGAATTTCCCTTGGATCCTTTGAATGTTATAGGAAAACAAAGACATGGCTTCCCTGACCAAAGAGGTTTTTGCTCTGGGACTTGCAAAACAAATGGAGGAAGGAGAAAAAGAGCTTTTCCATGGCCAGTGACTGCAATTGCCCAGCAAATTGCAAGGCACACTAATTCTGCCTTCATTAACAGGTACTGAGGAGAGCTGGGCATTAAAAGCATAAATTGGTGTTGTTTCCACAGTTGGACTCTAGCTGTGTCTGGATTTAATTCCCCTGGCAGGAGGGTTAAATAACATTGGCTGAAGCCACAATAATTAGCCTTTTGCCAGGGCTCTCATAGCAGACCTGCAGCTCCTTCTCCCACCACAGCAGGTAACTCTCACTTAGGATAGACTCACCTCTGTTATTTTTTTTTCTGTCCTGTGTATAGGGAATAAATTTCAAGCCATCTAACTCTGGAAATTGTGTTCTGGCCAGATACTGAGCTCTGTGCATGTGCCTGGGATGGAGGGACATCTTCTCCCACACTGGGATCCCCGGAGTCCCTTTGGACCATGACTGTTCTGAATAAATTATTCCTGGCTGAAAGAAAGTCTTCAGCCTCATCCCTACCATGAGTGAAACTTTACCTCACCAGTGGTGCTTTCATCCTGCTGTGCCCTGTGCCACAGGAGCCATTCCCACAAGAAAAGGTTGCTTTGAGTTTCTAGGACTGTTTTTGTTTGTAGTCCTGTTCATGTTCAGTCTTTCAATGCCCTCCCTGGGTCCATCTCACCCTCACTGTTTGGACCAGGGATGTCTTCCTATCTTTCTGCCAGCCCAGTCACTGCTGTGGGGCATTTCCAAGATGTGTCTGAGCAGCATCTTCCAAGGAATATCCCAGCTTCCAAACACAAGCCTGGTTGCTTCCTGGCACAGGGAGAGCCCTCTGGCTTGGCATCCCACTTGGGCCATGCTGAAGAACAGAAATGGGAATGATTTTTCACAATTGGCAGTTTGGGATGTTCCCAAGAGATTTGAAGACAGACTGGGGCATGGGAGGCTCTGTCAGCCTGCATCCTTCACCTGGCCTTCCTTTGTTATCTCTTCATCCCTCACATTTGTGTGGTGGGATGGGATGGGATGGGGGATTCAGGGATCCAGGGGCAGCCACAGCTTCTCTGGGTACCCTGTGCCAGTGCCTCCCCACCCTCCCAGGGAAGAATTTCTCCCTGGTATCCCAAGTTGACACACTTGCATTATTTCAGAGTTAATTCTGATCCTTCTTTGTGAGAAGAAATAACCCATTTTTCCTCTAGAACTGATGATATTGTGGCTCAGTGTCTGTGCTGTGGGCTCACTTTTTTAGCTGCCTGTTACTTACATTTCTGGGTTGATTAACGTTAAAAAAAACCAACTTGGTGTGATTTGGATTCATTTTCTGAAATGGTGGAGTAATAATGAAAGGAAAATATCTGCAACATTAAGTTTAATGGGGTTTTTTTCCCTATATTTACTGCAGCTGGGGCTCAGCCATCTGTATTCTATGGATAGCTGTCTCTGCTTCAGGACTCTGTTAATTGGGGATTGATTCACTTTCAGGGTACTGTGGCCTTTGCACATCTATTTTTCTTCATTTTGGGATAAATGGAAAAGAAGCAACCATAGGATATTTAAGTCTAAATGACTGATTTATCCCAGCTGAGTTCTTGATCCTTCTTCCCACACTGGAGTTGCTTGGGGAATTATTAAGCCTTGGGAGCCATGAGCTGCTTTGTGTATAAATTCCCACCAAAAGACAAGATATTCCAGTGTTTTCTAAGGAGTAGCAGGAAGTTTTACTTCCTCTAAGTAGCATCACCAGAAACCACCCTGTTTTGGCAAAGAAATTCCCAACTCCATGAGGAGGGAGCAATGGGTATTCTCCAAAAGTGTATATTAAGACTTTGGTTTTCTTAAAATGCAGTTCCTCTGCTGGAAGTCAGAGAGCAAGATACACTGAGAGGGGTCTCCAAAGGTTGAGTTTTTGGGAAAGAGAAGATCCCAAATGAGCACAAACCCAAGGAAATGTGGCCTTTCTCATCAGTGATGAGCTTTTAATGTCTTTCAGAGTGCATTGCTTCTGCTGAGAGTACAGGGCTGTAAAGAGCAATTGAGTGCTGCAAATTGGTCCATTGAATAATTGAAAATAGTTTAAAATGGCATCATTGGCTTAAAGATGCCTAATGAAGCCATCTCATCCCTCAGGGCTTCCCAGGGGCTTTACCTGCTGGATCCAAGTGGGTTTTTTCCACGTGGTCAGTGCTGCTGCTTGTTATTTGTTTGTTGGTGGGGGACACTCATCTCTCCGCCATTCCTGTGTTTGGGTTCTGCTTTATTTGCTCTCTTTATGCCCCCAAATATTTGATTGGAACAAGTGAATCAAGAAAAGTGTTAATTGCCCTTTGCACTAAATCCTGGATTAGTTGAAAAAGCAACTTGGCGTGGAGAGCTGGTGCAATTATGGATCTAAAGGATAATTTCATCCAGATCTTTCCATGTATCTATGTCTAGGTTTATATATTTGGGTCTTTCCATATATCTCTAAGCCAGGAGTTCACTGATAGTGGTGTGGGCTTCAGTACCACATTTTCACTCATGTTGGCCCAATGGAAGGGATTGGAAATCGGTGATTTCTAAGGTCCCTTCCAACCCAAACCATTCCATGCTTCCATGTTAATGATTTGGAGGATCCTCCTGTACATCTAAAGATAGAAATAAAGCTAAAAAAGAAACTGCAGTTGCCCTGAACAGTTTCTGCCTCATTGCCCAAGGGAAATCAGTTGCAATGAAACAGTCTCTATTTTTAATGATGTAGAAAAGGATGGTGAGGAGACAGCTCACACAATCAGAGAGAGCTGGGAATGCAGCAGAGCACTTGGGGGGAATCCAGAGGTGGTTTTCCCTTATCAAGGCAGGCATTAGGCCATATGAGAACCAAACATCCTTTAAGTGGCTTTGGAAACCACTGCAGGAGGAATATTGGGTTTGTTTGGAGGCATCTTAATTAAGGAGGCAGTGGGGAAATTTAGAGATGCTGCAGTTTGGAATGGTAAAATTTGGGGGGCAAGATAAAAGAGGAAGGGAAAGGCAACATTTAGCTGGGCAGTCTGGTATCTGCTGCTTTTATGGTTTATAAGTTTGAGGGATGTAAGTGCAGGAAGAGGAAGGGAAATGGAGCTTGTGCAGGCTGAGGTAATGGGCAAGGCAGGCTCAGTGGGATTGGCAGCTCTTGGGGCAGCTCTTGCCACATAAATCCTGGCCAGAAGCATCACAGCCAAGGGGAGAGGCAGAAATCATCTGAGCCAGGCCCCATAAATCCAGTCCTGGACACCAGGGGTGTACATCTCTAATGAACATTCCTTCCTGAGCAGCAGTGGGATGAGCTAATTGTGTTGGGTGCCCTCTGGATCCCCTGGCTCAGGGTCACATTGTTGGGATGGAAGTGTCATTACAGGTCATTGGAGCTGGATATGTAGATCAAAGGAAGAAACCAGCCGTGCCATTTATTAGCTGAAGGAGTGAAGTAATTGAATTTGCCAATTTAAAGCCACCCTTCCCTGCCTTTAGAAAATACTGACCCTGCAGATTTTTGATGCTGAACTGCTCATTTAAATTTTGGAGGTGTTGTTCTCCTCTGGGGCTTTGATACATTACTCATGGAAATGTGTGTTTAGAGATGGAAAAGGAGGGAAATGGCCCTTGTGAGGGACAAGTGAGTGTTTTACTCTGTTCACCATGTGTCTGCACAAATGGGATGTGGTATTATCCATTTCCTTAAAAAGGGGAGAAAAAAAACCAACCTGTGACAGTTTTTCACAAGGAATAACAAATTTCCTAATCTTTAAATAAACATCATTGTATCCTGGTAGAGAAAATGGGGTAAGAAATAAGGGTTGACTGCTCCTTTTTCTACAACCGTGTAACTAGATGAGAGTTTTGTCTGTTCCTCCTCTTCCTCACAAAGGAAACACCATTTCCCTGGTGACAGATTTTGGGGCTAATAAGCAGAAATTGCCTCCAGGCTTTGATGCAGTGCTTGCAATTAAAGTGAACAAAATTGTACATGTTCTTGAAATATTAAGGGGGTAGTTGGAAGCTTGTTGCTCTTCAAGAAAATGAGGAATTAATCACTGGAGATGCTTGATGGATACAGAGGAGGCTTAATCCCTTAAATTTGATGTATCATTGGAGAGATTATGAAGGTGGTGCTGGGGACTGGCTGTCCCCAGGTCAATTAACACTGAGTTAATGAGGGACAGCAGTGAAGGAGGGAGGAGCTGTGGGAGGGAAGTGGGTGGAAGGGGGGATGACCCAGCACGTGGCTGTGGTCACAGGAGAGGCTGCTCCTGCACGTGGTGTCTGGAATTCCAAGCTCGAGGGATTGGCAGGGGGAAGTTGGAAGTGCAGGGATGATAAGAGCAGCACCACGTGTGCCGGGGATATCAAGCAGGTCCTGACAGGCTGTCCCTGCCATCAGCCCCAATGCCCTTATTCATCTATTTTGGGCACAAAGTGTTTGGGAAAAGGGTCTCATTAACCTGTCTGCTGAATCTTTTCCTGATAAAGTGCTAATCATTATTATAGCAAGGAGAAAACACAATGTGCAAGTTTTGAACTGGAGGTGTAACAAATATCCAAAATCCAGTTCAGTTAATTCCATATTCATTTCCTTTTGTCTGAGTTATTCCTCTTTGTCTCCCCTCTCCCACCCCCATTTGGGAAGTGCCTTCCCACAGAAGAGTGGATGCAAAACCTCATTATACCCTGAGCATCCACTGGAAATACTAAAAGTTGATTGCACAGATGAAATTGAAGAGAACTGAACCTCACCAGTGATCTACATTAGATTTGGGAAATGAAAAAAGCAGCTAAGTTTAACTGATCACTTAAGATGACAGCCTTAGCATTAGTTATAACCTTGAGGATTCCCTAGAAATCCCAGCAAACACCACAAATCCTGTAGGAGGTGTGTATTTGAAAGCAGCAGAGCACGATAAATCCTCATATATTAACTTAATTTGGGAAAAAATTGTGGCGCTGCGTTGTAGCTTCAAACAGTGATGGCTTCCAGAGCCCAAAATGGAAATGTACTGAAATTCTGTGGTGGGATGCAGGGAGAAGAGCGTAGTTGGCTGGGAAGTGATGCCTTTGCAGTTCTGACTAAATAAACCGTGACAGCACAGACTAAATGCAATGAAAAATAAGGTACAGCAGCGTCTCAGCTCGTGAGCTCCAGCCCACACCTCATCTCAGTGTCATGACTGGGCTCAGACAGGGTGGGCATGATTTGTTTAAATTTGTACAGGGAGGCAAGAGCTGAGAAGTGCCCAGATCCCAGCTCTGCTCCTCACCCATGGGAAGCACAGAGAGGGCAGTGCCTGGGGAACATCCTCTGGCCAAACGGGTGTTGGACTGCATGGAACAGGCTGCAGCATCATTTTCTGTTAACTGTCATTAGAAATAACAGGTGGCATCTTGCTTTCCAGCTTTTCCCACCTGTAAATAGAATAAATGTTCCAGAAATATCTCCTCTTTGCAACTCCTTGTCAAGACCTTTGGTAAAAGGAGCACCATGAAGCTCATAGCTAGAGGTTCCTACAAGCTGCATTTCCCCACTAAAATTGAAAGAATTGAGCAAAATTGCTTTTGGATAAAGTAATTCAAAACTTGTGCTGTTTTTTAATTGAGCTTTTGTATCTTTGTTAACTGGTTTTTGTGTTTTGTTGGGTTTTTCCTGTAGCTCCCCAGAGGAATTTTGAAATTGCCTTTAAGATGTTTGATCTGAACGGCGACGGCGAGGTGGACATGGAGGAGTTTGAGCAGGCAAGTTGGACAATCAGTGCTGTGGCATCTGAGCCATAAGCACAGCATCCCTGTGTGATGTTACTGCCTTCATTTTTGTGCTTAGTGCTGGTTTGCACCTTTCCCTTCTGTGCTCTGCTGTGCTGCTTCAGTGCTGCTGTTTGTTTCTTTAAACTGGATGTGTCAAGAGAAAACTTTTCATTCAACCAGGTCAACCTGCAGGACAAACTCAGCTTTCCTGTGACTTTGTCACCAACATTCAAGGCCAGGCTGTGTGGGCTTTGGAGCAACCTGGTCTGGTGGAAGGTGTCCCTGCCTGTGGCAGGGGGTGAAACTGGATGAGCTTTAAGGTCCCTTCCAACCCAAACCATTCTGTGATTCTGTAACATTTTCCTTACAAAAAGTCACCTTCAAGGTAGAAAAAGAACTTTTTTTTCACTCTACTGATAAAGTGGGATTTTGATCCTATTGCCTTCACAGCTTCTACTGCATTCCTTAATTTTGTCTTCAGAGAATAGCCAAGGTGAGTCTGCTTCAAAGGAGAGTTTATCCACTTATTCCAGTGTAATCCTAAAATGTGTTATTGAGAGCATGTTTTCATTAGTCCTCTACTTCTTATAAGGCTTCATCAACAGGGACTTGGCTGCAGGTGTTTTAATGAGTTTAGCCTTCATGTCTGATACTGGTGAGCTCTTCCTATAAGCTGTGATTTATGGTCGTGTCTGAGTGAGAATAGATTGAAGGCTCGAGCTGTCAGTGGGGAAAAGATTTGCCCTCCCCAGGCAGAAGAGTGTGATTTTCCTTGCCTATTTCTAGCCTTAAGATATTGGGAACTTACAAACACCCTGAAATCACATCCTGAATCACCAGTGTGTGCTATTCATAAAAGGAAATTTAAGTGCATTTACAAAGTGCTACCCAAGAACAAAGCAGCCCTGGAGAATCCAGGGACAGATTCTTACTCATGAGTTGGCTCCATGAGTAATTAACTGCAGAAGAGTCTCCACAAGGTCGTGCTTGGGGCACTTGCTATAAATGGGAAGAACTAGTGGCAAAGGAGGTCTGTTGAATTACCTTCCCTTTCTAATCTTTTACTGTCATCCTCCTTAAATTATTACCTGTGTGTATGGTGTCATCATCAGGAGCTTGCTCCAGAGCCATGGAATATACCTGAGTAAGTGCAGGGGTTTAGATGGGAGACCGGAGTGTGTTGATCTGCAGTCTGACATCACTTCACTTGACAGCTTGAAATGTAGACCTGGGGTTTTGGTCACGTTCCTTCCTCTTGGGTTTCTGTGGTTGAGATGACCCCCGAGGTATCAGAAAGTCTCTTTATTCCCAGCCCTGCGACCGAAGAAGTTGAGATTCCTTGGTTCTGCTTTTCAAGGTTGTTTATTTTCTCTTATCTGACCTGCTGAGATCTGTCCAGCAGGTCAGGTTGTGGCACACTGACCATCCTTGGGGTGGTGTTAACTTTTTATACTAAGAACTACATGTACTTTATTTACAATAACTTCCCAATACCTATCACCTATGTTAGACAGTCTGTCTCTACTCTAAACCAATCCAAAAGTGTCACCATCCCAGCAGAAGATGGAGGACAAGAAGAAGAAGGACAGGACATGCCCATATTCCTCCATCTTGCCTCCTGAACCCCTCCATTCTATAACCCTAAAATTCTACTTTTTCACCTGTGATAAATTCTCTATCATTTTACTCAAACTCTTGTGGTTTGTAACTCCTCACACAAAGTTGGTCATTGTTTCCATGGGCTAAAATTGAAGGCATAGGTGTCTTTGATTCCATGCCAAGGTCTCTGAGCCCCCTGCCAGGGTCTGGAATCACCCAGGGCAGCCAGAGGGATGTCCTGGGTCCCGACACCTTCCTTTCCCCAAGTAAAAACCACTGTTCTTCTTTCTATCTGCATAGTACATGGAGACAGCACTCCACTGCAGCTGTGGGATCATATTGAAGAGTCCAAAAGGTGATTTATGGTAGTTGCAGTGTTCTAGAATGAAATCAATTATGGAGATAGATGAATTAAAGAAAAGCAGAGAACGATTAACCTCCTACTAAAAATGCAGGGATGCCAAGGTGCTAACTCAGGTGTCACGTTTGGCTTTTTTATTAGAGCCACCTGAAATGAAAAAGGAACATTTCTACAAGATGAATGTTTCCTAATTGCTGTGAAGATGAGGGTACAAAATTGAATTCAATTATTTCAAATAATTCAGTAGACCAGGGGAAGTTAAGCATGCATTAAGTCACATAAATATCCTTAGGAAGGGGAAGGTATTTTTGTTAAGCTGGTTACCTGTGTCAGTGCTTGTATAGAAAGGAATAAAGTTCCTGGTTAGCATCAGAATATTTGGGTGAAGGCTGAGAGTAAGAGGATGAAGGAGCTGTTTTGGAAAGTGAGAAGATATCTGTGGAGATACTGATTTGCTGCAAGAACAAACACAGCTCCAGTGGGAGGCACATATATCTCATTATGCAAACATCTAACATTACAAACAGTTGTTTATATGATAAATCCTCTTTTTCACTCCTTATGGAAATGCCTCAGGAAGAGCATGAAGGATGGCAGAGTTTGCAGCTCTGTCCTGTTAATCTCACCTGGCAGGAGCAGCTGGAACTGACCCTCTCAGGGGATTATGCAGCACTTTAAAAGAGCAACATCATTTTGGGGAGAATGGGTGGAGGAAGAGGGGGAAGAAAAGGACACCAGGGAAGCATCATTCCATCCCTGCTGGCTGTGAGCACATGGGAATGAACTTCCTACTCCTCCCTCACACCTTCTCTTTGGAGGCAGCCAACAGCAGGTCCCTCTTCTCACTGATGTTTGAAAACTTCATCAGGAAAGAAAATTACTTCAGTAATTTAGCTAATATGTGACTTAGCTGGAGGCTTTAACTGCCTAATAAAAAACCATTTCATTTCTTCAGGCCCTGATGAAGAATTTCAGGGGTTTTATCCAGTTGAGGCATGTGGTTAGTGCTTAGTCCTGAATAATGTGGTGCCTGCATCAGTATTGCCTTCAATTCTTCATCCTTTGGCATATAAATTGTGAGTTTACTCCTCTGTTTTTAAAGAAAAGCTGGCTGAAAAGTAGAAAACTTGCATGCAGTGTTACTGGTGATTTCTCTTTGAGTCTTTAACTATTTTAATTTATTTTTCCCCCCTCATCTGGTACAAAAGATGAAACATGACAAACACTTAGGCTGAAATAGGAACAAAAAAGAGTGGAGCATCTCAGAGCTCCCTGTCTCTCGGGGTCGGCTGCTTGTTCTCTGCCCCCGAGGTGAGTTGGGTGGTCCAGGGAGCAACCCCAGGCTCTGAAGAATGAGACTGGACTCTTTGTTGTTCGGTCTTCAGGTTGTTTATTAAGTCTTATCTACAAAATTTTCTCCCTGGCAGACAGAGGTCTGACCAGCAAGGCAGCCACGATGCTCTCCGACCGCCCCCAAGGCTGCTCCGTCTCTTATACCACAAATTACGTATATCATATTTACCTTTACCTTCCAATACCTATCACCCATGTTGGACAGTGCACCCCTTCCCCAAACCAATCCCTGAGTGCCAACACCACAGCAGAAGATGGAGAACAAGAAGAAGAAGGAAGAAGGATGAGACACGCCCTGTTCCCTCCATCTTGTCCCCATTACCTTTATACAAAATTTTTTAAACCTTATATTTTCACCCTGTGTACACCTTATAAAAACACCCTTTAAACCTGTGACACCTTCCAGCCCTCATACCAAACTGGCAATTCATTTGCAGGATCGAAATCCAGCCACCAAGTGTTCTGGGCATCATGCCAAGATCTCCGAGCCCCGTGACGGGGTTTCGGCTCTCGACGTGGTCTCGGGGGACTCCTCACATCCGGAGTGATGTGCAGAGTTCCCACACCTGTCCTTGCAGGATTGATGAGCTGTGGGTGAGGGCAGCTCCTTGCAGTGGTGCCTGCCTTTCTGGGCAGTGAAAGGATTACCCAAAACAGGGACTGCTTCAATCATTTTGGCTCTAGTGCCCACAGGTGGATTTTCAACCTGTCCAACACTTGTTACAGATGGGAGAGGAAAAGAGAGCCATAGGATTCCCCATAAATAACAGGCAGGAAAAGCTGCTCTCTGGAGCAGTCTGCAGTGTGGTAAACACTGATGTAGAAACAGGGGCACTTTTCCAAGCTGGCCTTAAATTGCCTTGCTTCAGACAGTTTATAAATATTTGTCTCCAAACTGTGCTGCATGCAGAGCTCACAGTTAACAGTGAAGCACAAAGCAAACTGAGGAGTTGCTATTTGCAGTGCAAAAATCAGAAAATTCCTGAATAGTTTGGGTTGGAAAGAACCTTAAAGATTATCTCAGTCCAACCCCCCTGCCATGGGCAGGGACACCTTCCTCTCTCCCAGGTTGTTCCAGGTTCTGTCCAGCTTGTTCTTGTACACTTCCAGGAATGGGGCAGCCACAGCTTCTCTGGGCAATCTCTGCCATGGCCTCACCACCCACACAGAGAAGAATTTCCTCTCAAAATGTAGTCTTAAAGCTCCTCTCTTTCAGTGTAAAGCCATTACCCTTGCAAATAGTCTCTCTCCATGTTTCTTGCAGGCTCCCTTCAGGCACTGAAAGGCCACAATTAGGTCACCCCACATCCTTCCTCATATCAGAGTGACCAAAAAGCCTCAAAACCTCTTTTCTGTACTTTTTTCCTCTTGATTTTCTCCTCTAGTTGATTTTCCTTGTAGAGGAAGAACAGCCAGCAGTCTCTGCTTGGGATGCAGGGTTTCCAGCAAGGTGAACCCAGCAGCAATAGTGTGGTGTTTTCCTCTAGAGCACCCCTTTGGGGCTGTTCCAGCACTCACTCTCATTAGGAAAAGGTTGAACACACTGAATACCACAATAATGAGGTTCTGGCATCCCTGTGACTGCTGGAGCTCTTGGCAGCTGCTCTTCTTCCTCCCTTCCAACTCCTGTCTGCAGGGGGAAGAGGCTGATGGCAAAGCAGTGGTGGTTGCTGGAGCTTTGGGAAGCCTGGGCTGTCAGGTGGCTTTTTTTTTCCCTTCTATTTCAAACTTCTTGTCCTTAATATGAATCCTTTTGCTGCCTTGTTGGAAGAGGTAAGTTGCTACACAGAGAATAAGCCTGGCTTCTCATATCCCAGCAGTAATCACTCAGATTGACTTGGTAGTTTAGTGAGATACTTGAGGATGGAGAGAGGACATGGCTGCATTTGGCTCGGCTGCCCCCTTAAATTTGCTTCTATTCTTTTAGTATAGTTTTAATGTAATATATATCATAAAATAATAAATCAAGCCTTCTGAAACATGAAATCAGATCCTCATCTCTTCCCTCAACCTGAGACCCCTGTGAGCACGGTCACAATAAACCTCTGATGTTTGTGGATTAATTTTCCTAGCACAGAGAAACCAGCAGCTGGTACCCCCACAAAGGATGGCAAAGGCTCCTGACTGGTTTTGACTGTGTTATCTCCCTGGGGTTTGTAGGTGCAGAGCATCATCCGCTCGCAGACCAGCATGGGCATGCGGCACCGGGACCGCTCCACCACCGGCAACACCCTCAAGACCGGCTTCAACTCCGCCCTCACCACCTACTTCTTCGGGGCTGACCTCAAGGGGAAGCTCACCATCTCCCACTTCCTGGACTTCCAGCGCAAGCTGCAGCACGACATTCTGAAACTTGAGGTTTGGAATGGTTGTTTTTGTCCAGGGGAGGGCAGTGCAGCATGGGTTGTGCTTAGCGTGGGTGTGAAGAACACCAGTCACTTGTTTTTTTAAAATTTTGAAAGTTTAATGATAATAAAATGGTTATAAAAATAGCAATATAATTAGAGTAATAATAATTTGGACAATTAGGATTTAGGACAATATGAAACAGTAAAAACAAATAGTTACAGACAGTTTGGGTACCTTTTTCTGGGCAAAATAAGCCCAAAAAAGGCCCCACGTTAACAGAGGATTAACCCTTAAAAGCAACAGCCTGTTGCATATTCCTACACCTCATCCATGATGCATAAATTCCATTCAAACACAGGATTCTCTCTGGGCAGTGTCAGCTTCTTCCTCTGAATCCTGACTGAGTCTTCAGGGCTGAGCAGGCAGGAAGAACTCAATAATGGAGCAATAAATTCTCTTTCTCTGAAAGATTCAGGTGTCCTGTGGCTGCTATCTAGGTGTGAGTCCTTTCTTTTAAAAAAAGTATCTTACATAGCATAGTTTCTATTTTAACATTTTGTTATAACATAAACCTATATTTAACACACTACTTAAGAAAATGCAGCATAACTTTCTAACATAACACATACAATATTCATTTGAATATTTGCGAAAAACCAATCATAAAATACACATTTTTCATAGTGGGGAAATCTGGAGGAGGAGCAAGAGATTGAGAAGGGTACAGGAGGAATTTCTACAGCTGTGACTTGCAGATCCAAGCTGTTAAATTCCTGATGAGCATTTCAGTGCCTGTGGCGCTCCCCAAGGAATGTCTCCAGCATTTGTTGGTGGCTGCTCTTGGTACACCCTGGGTGTGTGTCCCTCTAAAAGCCTGGCTGTTGCCTTGGCTCTGCTGATGGAGATGATTTAAGGGAAAAACAAGAGGTTGTGAGTGGCCTGTTGCTGCCTTGCTGAGGAAGGTTGGTCTCAGTCCTAATCAGTGAGCTGGGCCCTAAAGGACCAGGATGTATAACATTCCCAAAACTCTTAATTGTCACCATCATATTTTCTGAAAAATCCCTTTGCTGGGATTTCTTCTCCTGGGAAGCTCAGAAGCCTTAGAGAAAAATGAAAACAATAATCATCTGATTTGCTTCTCCTGTGTTTTGCTGCTTTGGAATGTGGTTTGGCCATTGTTTACCAACTGATCATTGTTTCATTGGTTTCATGTGAATTGCTTTAACCTAATGACCAATCACAGTCAGGCTGTGTCAGACTCTGGAGAGAGTCACAAAATTCATTATTATCTTTTAGCCTTCTATCTGTATCCTTTCTCTATTCTGTAGTATAGTTTAGTATAGTATTCTTTTATATAATATAGTAACATAAAATAATAAATTAGCCTTCTGAGAACATGGAGTCAGATTCCTTCATTCCTCCTCTGTCTGGGAAACCCCAAAAATACCACACTTCATCTCTGCTTTTGTCCCCACCTTTTCTGTTTGCTTCATTATTCTGAATGTTTCTGCTGGGAAAGTGTTCAGTGCTTGTTTGGATCCTCCTAAATAGGTGGTCCTATTATGTGACTTCTGTTGTCCATCTCTTCTGAATTTGGTCTCCTTTTTAATTTGCATTACTCTGAGTTTTAACAGCAGCTCCCAACCTCCTGCTCCTCATCACATAGCCTGAATTTAAGCATCACCCTTCAAAATTTGGTTCTTTGGTATAAAATCAGTAGAAGGACAGCAACAGGGGACTTGTTGGTCTGTCTCAGCTCCCAGGCAGAGCTGACTCAGTTGGAAATGGTGCCCATCACTACATCAGGCTGCAGGGTTCAACCTGGCTTGAGCAAAACCAAGCTTTTATTTGCATTGGAAATCAGGATTTGTGCATAGGAAGATGTCCCTCAGCCTATCAGGATAACAGAATTCAGAGCTCTGTCACTTCAGTCTGGTGTATTATTGCTCACATGCTCAGGCTGTGTGATCAGCATTTTCTTAAGTTCTTATCAAGTCAGTCATTGCAATTTAAAACTGAATTTATTCCCTTTTTATTTGGAATTTACAAATCCAAATAAGAAACTGACCCAAGGACTGATTATTTTATTTTTGTGGAGGCAATTGCCCGGTTCACTGCCTTCATTTCCTGGCTATTAAGCAGGTGCTGTGGCCCTGCCTTTGCAGGGGGAATTGGCTGTCCAAGACAATGTTCTTTGTGAACTGGGTCAGCTCCTCAGTGCCTCTGCAAATTGAAAGGAATAAAATACTTTTTAAGGTGAAGAAACATCGTGTGTAACTTGAATGTAAAGGCAAGAGAAGCAGAGATTATTCTATGCCCCGGTTTTCCCCTGCCCTGTTCACTCCAGGGGTGGGCTCTGAAGTGTTCCTGGCCCTGTGCTCCCTCCACAGCTCCCCACTGCCCTCATTAAGAGGCAATGGGGATTTTTCTTTTCAGTTTCATGATACTTGTTCTTCTATTCCTGCTGTGACATTTTAGTTTTTTGTTATTTCAGTCAGTTGTGCATCTTCCTGGCTAATAGTAGTTGCTTCTCTAACAGATTATTTATAACTGGGGACAATAAAAGATATTTATGTCTGGGTAAGTTAGCAAATATCATTAAAGCATCATTACTGACTCCCTGCCAGCCCCAGGCTGATACTGATTTCCACTGAAACGGTGGTGGTTCTGTTCTGCCAAACCTAACTTTTCCTTGAGTTCATGCTACTAAAGCCCTGATTTTCCTGTTCCTTGCTCTCATTGATTTAGGCAAAACAGGCCTATTTCTGTCCCCAGCATTATGCAATGTGGCTTCTCTCCTCTTCAGCTTTTAGTTCTTTTGACCTGATCTCCCACCTTTTCTCCTTCCTTCACATTTGATGTGTTTGTTCACACTTAAGGAGCTTTTCCCAGAGTGTCTGGTGGGTTTGTGTTGTTCTTTTCCCAGGGAGTGCCCCAATGACCTCAGCTGCTTGAAAAGCACAGCAATTCAGAGATGAGATTCTCTTGAGCAGAGAGGGCTTTACCCTGACCCATGTAAATCAGGAAAATGTGAGAAGTGGTGCTCTGCTGAACTCTTCCCTCATCTGCTCATCCTCTGCTGGCTCAGTAAAACTGGAGCATGGCCTGAAGCTGGGATGCTGATTTGAAACCCAGTTTTTGTTCATGATCGGAGCTCTGGGGAAGTCCTTGGGGAAATGCAGGTCTGAAGAATCTCCTGGGGCTGCTGCAGCCCCTGAGTGACCCAGAGCCTCTCTTCTCCATCTGGGATGCTGCCTTTGTCTCATCTGAAAGAAAGCTGCTTTAAGAAAGAGCTTTTTTTTTAAAGCTTTTTCCCTTCAGCTCAGGATCCAGGCATTTCTGCAGTTCATACACTTGAGCTGTTTTCTGCTGACTGAAGGTGGAACAATAGTTTCTGACCATCTGAACCCACTTTATCTTCCTCTTACTGATTTTGGTTCATTTTTTTAATCAAAATATCCATGCATATTTCTTGCTAGGATTCAGCAGAAGCTCTCACAGAGGAATTAACTCAGACAAAGCCCTGAACATTTCAATGTTCCTTATGGCTGAAGTGTTGATAGCAGGTTTAAGTAACCATGGCCTGCTGTTCTCTTCTTTTCTGCTTTTATTTCTTTTTTTATCCAAGTATATTTTCCATCATTTTATGAAGACTCAGCAGTCAACTCAGTTGCAGGAAGGGAAGGATGAGGAAAGTAACCACAGCCAGAGGTAGAGGAGAAGCTTTTAATGCCTTATTTCAACTTTTTGGGGTTTGGCTGCTTGGAGAAAGCTGTGGTCAGTTTTTGGGTTATGGGGTGGCCCTGCTTAGCTAAGCCTGAGCCACAGGAACCAGCCCAGCAAATGGGGCTCCTGGCAAGGTCCTATGGCCAAAAAGTCCTTTTTTCTGGTGGCTTCCTTTAACAAACAATGACAAGTTTGTCTGGACAGGCTCTGCAGTTCTCACATGTCCCCTTGGGACAGGTGGTGTTGGGCTCTTTTTTTGGGTGTTTGAGTGGAAGATCTCTGTGAGTCTGGAAGATGAATAGGACTTGACATCATTGTTTATGCTATTTCTGCTTGTTAGTGCCTGTCCCAGATATCCCTGTGTCCTTGGTGGACCAAAAGGAGTCCCAGCCAGCCTTTGGGGCTCTCCCAGCCTAAATATTTTTAGGATTCTGGAAAAGCACCTAGAAGAGCTGTGTGAGCCCTTTGTTCTCCTTTTCTTTATTACTCCTGCAAGGCACCCCAAAACCTGCTGAGAGCACTGATTTCATCTCCATATTTTTTCTCTTTTTCTCTTATTTCTTCTCCAAGGATTAAGGATGCCCCAATGTCCCTCCCAAGCAAAGTAAAATGGGATTATTACATAAGAATATGGCAAAGGTACGAGACATCATTGTGGTCATCTGGGAAATTCCTTATTTTCTGTGTCTGTTCTGTGACAGGTGATGTGGGAGTAACCTCTTTATCCTGGAAATTCCTGTTTTCATGGCCAGTGCCAATAGAGTTACTGCCTGGTTTGGTTTTTATGAGGAAGGGGTGCTGGATGCTCTTCCATCTGCCCACATCTCATTAGAAAGTCCTAAATCCTTTGGGATCTCAGGCTTGTCTTAACAAATACTCTGGTTTTTCAGAATTGGGTTTTCTGGTAATAAAATCTGTAATTAAATCTGTTAAGTGTCTTTCTGAGTCCCAGTTTTGGAATAGTTAGTATCCAAGTAATCCTGTAGCAGGTATTAAAAATTGCTGTGTTGTTACCAGCTTACTCAAGATTTTTTGGGATTCTGCCCTGGTTTTTATATAGGCTGGCAGAGCAATACAGCTTTTCAGTGATTTGTTAACAGTAACAAAGCTTGCAGTAATGACTCACATATCTTTGTTTCTGCTGCAGTCATTTAGGGGGAAAATGAGTAGCTTAAGTAAATGGTTTTGAGTAGCCTGAAAAATGAAGTGTGACAGTGTCAGATTGGCTGAGCTTGGTAAGGAAGGGCCCAAAACTCAGACTTTTTAGAGGTGAGTTTGCTGCTGAACTTACACAAGACATTTTTGTTTGGTTTTAAGTCACCTTTATGACAGTCTCTGTCGTGATCAGCTGTGTTGTCTCTCAAAGTTTCCTTTACCTGCTGATCCTCTCACTTCAGCCTCACCCTGACCCAGCCCCTGTGGGAACAATGATGGGAAATGTCATGTTTTCCTTTTCTCCTTATGAGTTTTGCCTCTTCAGCAATCCTGTAATGGATTTTGTGTACTTACACAGTTTTGTCAGTTCTGTAGCTATATCCTGGATATCTAGAACTCCTGCTTTAGTTTAGATTTGCTTTCTGTTCCTTCATGTGATCCTTACATCAAAAAAGCCAAACCAGCACTTGTGGAATTGCCTCTTCAGCAGGGCAATTAATGACAGGTACAAAAGTTGTTTGTGTTTTTTGTTAGTGATTTCCTGACCTGGCTGCAGGGGGGGGAGAGGAGGATGGGCTGATGGCTAAATACAGAAAGCCTAAAGTGTGCCCCATGAGTGCTCTGTTTGTCCCAGAGGATGAGTGATGTGTCACTGTTGTCAGGCCCTGACCAGATAAAAGGTGTGTTGATAACTAATAACCTTTAAACAGCTCTGGAGGAAAAGAGGATCTGGATATGGAGGCTGTGCCCTCCAGAAGTACTTACTGAGGTCAGAGATGGACAAAGCCATGATGGATTTAGTTGCCAAGGAGAGGGGAGTTACCAGGAGACCCTGCAGACCTACATATTCCTTCTTCTGCTATTCCATGGTAGGAGTTGAAGGAACAGAAGTGAGGCTGATGTCCCTGCCTTTGATGGACAGCCATGAAAGGGTGCTGGGTGACAGAATTGTGTGACATGTCCAGTTAAAAGCGGGATCATCCAACCACTGTGAATAGTTTCACATCTGCAGTTAAGGAGGCACAGTCCAGCATACACAGATGGAATCTGGGAATTTCTGGGCAGGCACTGGAAGTGACTTGGACAGCTCATCCTGGTTTTGGCAGCCTGCTTTTGTCTTGGCATGTGAGTGGAAAGGGTCACATGCAGCCTTCAGGTTAACTGCAGCATCTGAGGTTTGGGGGAAAGCTGGCATTCAGTTCCTGTCCAGTGTCAACCAGAGAATTGGGGAGAATTCAGAGTGGAACATTAGTATGGAAAAAAAATCTGAGGCCAGGGATAAGTTATGAGGCCATGGTATGTGCAGCTTAAAGGAAGGGCAGAAGGGAGAGATAACTGTCTCAGTAAACACAAGGAGTCACCATAAAGGAGTCTGAGGCAAGTCATTTTCATCAATCAGGAACAGCAGAGCAGGTAATGAAATGCCTAAGTGTGCACCAGGGAAGGTTTAGTTGAAATCCAAGGCAGGTTGAATTCCTTTATCCATGAAGCATGGGGGATGCTGGTGGGTGGGGTTTCACTGTCACAGGGGAGTTACCAAAAGCTGGGCTTTGTGCCTCAGTCAGAAGATGCCATAAATGCTGTTCCTAACTGATTCCTCCCTAGTCCAGGTGAGGAAACTTGTGCCAGAGAAATCAAACCCTCCCAGTGCCTCACTCTGAAAGAGTCTGTGGGGTGGTTTTGGGGGCCTCAGGATTATAAGAGCATACTGAGCAACTGCATGTCAGTTGTAAAATGACAGAATGTCCTGGGTGGGAAGGGACCCACAGGGATCATTGAGCCCTGCCCAGGACACCCCAGCAATCCCACCCTGTGCCTGAGAGCATTATCCAAACACTCCTGGAGCTCTGGCAGCCTTGGGGCAATGCCCATTCCTTGGGAAGCTGTTCAATGCCTGACCACCCTCTGGGGGAAGAACCTTTGCCCAATATCCAGCCTAAACTTCTCCTGCCACAACTTCAGGCTGTTCTCTTGGGTCTGTCACTGGTCACCAAAATATCCAGTGGTCCCAGGAGTGTGCCAGTGAGGCTGGCAGGGTGTGTGTGGCAGTTCATGTGCTGCAGCTGCTTGTGGGCATGGCTGGGACACAGAGGAGCAGCTGTGGCATCCTCTTGTTTGGGATGGATGCTTCATGGAGCACCCCCCTGGGGAGAGAACTGCCTTGCTTGTGTTAGAACCAGGTGACTTCAGCCTGGTTGATGCAGTGGCTCTGCAGGGGAAGCTGTGGAGGGTTTTATTGGAATTTCTATTTATTGCATCATTAGCAGCAGTGGAAGGCTTTGCTCTGTACCAACAGGCTCCTTTGGTTTATGAGGGGTGTGTAAATCCACTGCTGAGCTCCTGCAGTGCAGCAGAGCCTTGTGTGGGGACCCCTGCAAATAAAATCCCAGGAGTGCTCTTTGCATTCATTACCTTGCCACAGGAGTGTGTGGAGGTTGGTATCAGAGTCCATAAATTAGGAAATGTCAGCTCTTTAGCATAGATGCTCTTGTTGATGTGTGCACAACCAAGTTAGCCAACAGCAGGGAGCAGCAAAAGCTGGGGGGCAAGAGACTGGGGATGTCTGTGTGAGCATGTTCTTGTAGCAGGTACCTGACCTGTGCCTCCTCCTGCTGCTGGATGAACAAACACTCAGTCCTCTTGCTCTTTCTCCCCTTCCAGGCTCTGAATTCAGAGCTGTTCTGCAGCTCCACACCTTGCTGGCTGTGCTGCAGCCCTGGCTTTGCTTCTGCTGATGTGGGAGGAACATGGAAGCAGGACCCTGTTCCCTGCTAGGCTGAATTAAACTCCTGAAAACTTGTTCTTCTTGGAGAATTGAACACCAAGGTCAAGCAGAAAACAATGTGAACTCTTAACAGGCAGTGAGGGAGCTGTATTTCTTAATAAAACTGTGCACAGCAGTTCCATGGAGACTTAGATATTGGGATTTTTCAGAGTAATGGCTTCACTCGGGTTCTTGCAGCTCCGCTGTCCTGTGTGTTTTCCTGCAGGGGGGTTGGGAGTTTGTTCTGCTTCTGAACTTTCCTCTTATTCAGGGAGCATGCAGAACAGAAAAACTGCTGTGTTCCATGGCACCAGGAGCCATTGTCAAGGGCAGGGATGGCAGCAACAGAGCCAGGTCTGGAGAGCAGACATGGGAGGAGATTGCTCAGCTCTTCCCCCTCTGCATCCCTTTAATTTATCAACATGTCCTTTTTCCTTAGCATTACTGATTCCTTTTCTTCAGGTTTCCTTCCTGTCATTCCCTCACTGCCCAGAATTTCAAAATGCTGATCTGCTCAGAGCCTGCAGGAAGATATTTTCATTCATGGGGCTGAAGTTCAGGTGCAGCCATCTTTACATAACCTTTTTTAATTGCTCATTAAAGCAGAACAAGTGGCTGGTGATGGCAATGAATTTTTCCCCCTTGCAGGCAGCAGTGGTTTGCCAAGGTCAATGAAATCTCCAAAGCTTCTCTCCAACATCAGGTCTGCTGGGATTGCACTGCTGCTGACAGATGGACATTTTTAACCTGGCTGCTACATATTCACTTAGGCAGAGAGGGGAAAGTGTGAACAGGGAGAGCGTTTGGAAGATTGGATTTTTCTCATGTGAAAATAGCTCCCATTTCTTTCATTTCTTTTATTATTTTTAAGGTAAAAAAGAAGCAATGGTCCAGGCTGGGTTTGGCATTTCCTCCTGCCCATTTTCATTCCCCCTGCTTTGGCAGCTCTGAACATCTTTAGAGCTGTGTCTTTGGGTGGGTTTTACCAAATAAAGCAATAATTACACCCAGGGGCTTTGTAGGCTGTGTCCAGAGCAGGCTGAGCTTCATCTTGCAAAAGCCAGTGCTTTAGATCCATGTCCACAGAAGAAACCTTTCAGCATAATTATCCCCCCCCCACCCCCCCAAAAAATGAGTATTTTAAATCTTCAATCTTCCCAAACAAAAAGCCTTTAGAAACTTTTCCCTTTCTTTTCTTCTGGCAGTAATTCAGTGCCTGTGCAAACACTTCAGCTCACTCACAAATACACTAAATTTTTTTGGATGGACGAGGTTGCTGGGATTTAGGGAGATATATAGTGTTTTCTCCTTTCTTTTTCTTCCTGTCATGGTTGTATATGCAACTTGACAAGAGATCCTGGCTGCCTCCTTCTCCAGAACAGTAAACAGAGCCAGTGCTGCAGTAGTTTGCAGATAAATAATGTATTACAGCCTGTCAAATAAAGCTTTGAGCAAATACCACTTTAAAGGGTCATATATTATGAATCTGAGTATTACCCTACAGATCATTATTTCCCAGACCCTTTTGATTCCTTATTATGCACAGAGCAACTCTGAGAACAGGTCACCTTTTCCCACTACCCCTAAACCTGACAGAATTAGTATTAGCAAAATTTCTCCTGTGGATGTTTTTTTTTTTAACCTGCAGAAAGAAGCTCAGAGATCATCCCTCAACACTTCTCTCCCCATCCAAATGTCCTTGAAGATGTATTTCTCTTTGCTGTCTCAATTAGGAATGTGGCACACATACATTTATTTATTTAAGATCCTTGCTTTGAGGTTGCGGGGAATACATCATCTGTTTGATTGGTTTTTAGGGGAAACCTTCCTGGAAATTTAGGAGCCTGCTAAAATACAGCTGGATATTTAACTAATGTGAGTGTTTGAAGAGGATGGGAAGTATATCCTCTTGGCATTGCTTTAGGAAAAGTCTGAGCTGTGTTTTCATGGTGCTGGCTCCAGTTACAGCTGGGTGTTTCCCTCCTGCACCGATGGGATTTGGTGGATCCCAAATGTCTGTGCCTGTGCCAAGTGCAGGGGCCTGGAGGTTATTTCAGCCATTTTCTTCTTCAGCAAACAAAGCAGGAGACACAAGCCACCAGTATGTGTCCAGCCCAGAAATGCCAGCTTAGGAAGGAGGGGAAAATCAATTTATCCCACTTTTCCTTGGGAGGTTTTGCCAGGCACTCGTGGTTGTCTGGTGCTGCTGAGCCCTCTCTGGGGCTGTGGTGTCCCCTCCCCAGCTGCAGAGCAGGGGCTGCTCTCTTGGGCCCACTTGGGTCTGGTGGCAGCAATCACAAAACACTGCTCCTCCTTTTTGAAGCAGATTTTTAAACTCCCCTTCTCTGGTTAAAGAGGATATTTGTTGGATTTTTTGACACAGAGATGGGGCAACTGAGAACTCAGAAATAAAACAACCAAGAAACGTTTTAAAACCTTTTATTTTCAGTCTTGTGTAAAGAGTAAAACAATACAGATGTTATAATTCACATCATCACAATTAAAAGCCAACTATTTTCGAATTACAATACATTATAAACATTTAACCTATCAACTTCTACCACACCATGCTGTAAATGCCTTAAAACAAATCATCTAAAATTACCCCTCAGAAGTCCTACTACAGTGCATCTTTCACAGTTCTATTTCTCCAAAGTATCTAATCTTATTTACAAAACCATCCTTAAAACTTATTTCTAGTTCCATTTCTCTCTCAACAATGTCTGTGCTATTCCATGGCATTTCTAAGTCAGCATTTCTTATCTCAAAGTTTACATACAAATACATACTATGTAAATAAACCTTCTGTCAAACTTTGAAAATTCTCTACAAATCCATTTCCCACAGATGGTAGCACTGGAGTTTTAGGTAGAATCTCTCCCTATAAACAAAATTGATTATGAAAAATTTATTGAGGAGGAAGGAGAGTCAGCTGGGAGGAGAAACCTTCCCCTGAGAAGTGTGTGGTGCCCAAACTTGGCCTTTTTCTGAGGCCATGGGAGCTGCTTCATTTCCCACTGGTGAGCCTTGCTGGCAGAGGGAGAGATGGAAGGACACCAAAGTCTGCATTTAGGAACTTCCAGCAGGTTTTATTTCTCCACCAGGATGTTTCTCATGGTGGTGTCTCTGAGTTGCTTTGGGCTGGATGCTCCTCAGAGCCTGGGATTTGATTTCCTGCAGGGGAAGATGGATTGAGTTAGTGGAGGGGAAAAACAATGAAGCAAGGAAGAAAAGATATTATGGGTCTGTTGTTTTATGATGGCTCCTTGTATTGCCTTTCCATAAAGTTGTGCAATTAAGGAGATGTAGAAGCAGGGAAATTGCTTATTTGTCCTCTGCTCTCCTCATGTGAGAAAGCTTTTCTCTCAGAAGGAAGGAGAGTGGGGTTGTTTGAACAAATCTGGGAATTTCATCTTATAGAAGAGCAGGAACATGCTCATTCTGTCAGGTTTGGGGGGAGTTTGGGGCTATTTAACATGTGTGTAAGGTTATAGGTAATCTTTTAAATAACAAAAAAAAAAAAGCACACAGGGAGCACCCTGCTGTGTGTTTGGACTGGCTACAGGGACTGGGCCAGCAAAGCTGGTGAAGTCAAGGGCTGCACCCCATTTCTGCTGCTTTCTTCCCCTCCCACAGGATTCCAGAATGGTTTGGGTTGGAAGGGACCTTAAAGCCCATCCCATCCCACCCCTGCCATGGCAGGGACACCTTCCACCATCCCAGGTGGCTCCAAGCCCTGTCCAACTTGGCCTTGGGCACTGCCAGGGATCCAGGGGCAGCCCCAGCTGCTCTGGGCACCCTGTGCCAGGGCCTGCCCACCCTGCCAGGGAACAATTCCTTCCCAATATCCCATCTAAACCTCCCTTATTTTAGTTTGAAGCCATTCCCTCCTGTCCTGTCCCTACAGTTCCTCCTGAGCTGTTCCATAACCACCTCGGCTTTCCTTCCACATCACGTTGGCTCTGAATGAATTTCAAAATTCTTTCAAGCCTTTTTATATTTCAAGCTGATTTCTTCAGCACCTCAGGTGTCCTGGCCTGCAGGAAGAACCCTGGCCAGCATTCTGTCCCCTTCTCCTTGCCTGGTGCAGATGCAGAATCCACTGCTGGCACCAAGTGGCTGCCGGTGGAAGCTGCTCCGGAGGTTTTGGACTCGCTGGCTGATTGTGGGTGTGATTTTGGGATGGGGTGGGACCCCCTGTCCTCTGTTTGTCCTGTTGGGAGCAGGAGCTGCTCCATCCCCCTCTGAATGATGCCTGGTGAGCTGTGCTTTGGCCCTGCTTTTCCTTCTTTGAGATCCATAAAGGGCAAAAGGCTGTCAGAGGATTTGTTAGCTGTAATAAACCCCAGTGTGCTGTGCCCTGCAGCCCCTCCCTGGAGGGTGTGGGGTTGTTTCCCCCGCAGTGAACACAAAAATAACCTGTACAGTATCATCCTGTGCCTGAGGGCAGATCATTGTGATTACCTGGGAATGGGCAATATTTTTCCTGCTTTTTCAAATACCCAGAGGATTTTAACACTTAACAGTGTTTGTAGGCTGTGTATTGAGCACTGAATGACAAATTCCTGTAGGCTTTGCACCCTCCTGCATTTCCAAGTGCTGAGTTGTGTTTGGCTAGGAGACATTCCAGAGGGTAGAGGAGCAGGAGGTACCTCTGCTCCCAGGAAAGGGGGTGTCAGGGGTACCTGGGGCTTTTTTCTTTCATCAGAAATCAATAAGTTTCCACTCACAAATCCTTTGGAGCCCACTTTCGTTATGGATCAACACAATCTCTGACATAGCAGAAAAAAATAAACAGAATTCCCTACCTGAAATTTCTCTTTAAATGACATGGCCTGCTTATCCCTTCTGTAATTAATTTAAATGCATCTGACAGCAGCTTGGAGGCAAGATTTGAACTTTCTTTATCCCTCACTGTGCTGCTGTTGCTTTTGCTCAGTTCAGTGGTGGTTCTATTGGAATTTGGGAATGGATGTGGACCAGCTCTCACTTCCCAGCCCCTTTCTGGGCTGACCTGGCTGTACATGACAGCGGGCATCTGAGTGTCCTGGTTTAATGTTAGAAATGTTCATTTTAAAATGAGATAAATAATAAGCAGCATAGATTCCATAGTTTTTTTTATTTCTTGTGAGCAGCTGTGTGGTGTATCAGTAGAAGAATGAAGATGAAAAGTATTTCATTTTTTCCTTCCTGGTCTTTTTTGCAAATGGTACTGCAAAACTGACCACAATCTGAAAGTTTCGTTCCAAAAAACCTGCAAAGAGCTGGTTCTTTATTTCCCCATCTGCAGGGAGCTCTGCTTGCTTGTGTTCCTCCATGGAGCTGCCCAATGCTTGATCCTGAGTGCAGGGCAGGGGGAGAGGGGGCTGATGGGCTTTAGACACCAACTTGAGATTTTCTGGGCATAGTCACCACTGAGGAGGTTGATCTGAGCTATTTGGACCCATTTCCTAGTCTTTAATTAAAGATTCTACCTAAAGCTCTGCTAAAACCTGGGGTGTTTTAAGGCTGTTGGTAGAAAAATGCTGATTTGTGGCTTTGGGGATGAAATTAGGAGTATTACAGCAGAAGAAAGCTTCAAAAGCAGCACTGATGGAAAATTTTTGTGTCCCAGGGGTATTTTCTTTGCATTCTTCAAGCATGACAGAAACTACTACTTCTGCTTTTTAATGAAGAACATTTCCAAAAATGAGTTTTCCCTCTCCTTTCCCCAGCACAGGAGAGGCCCATGTTTTGCATCATGAGTGATCCCCAAGGCCTGGATCAGATGACAGTAAAAATCACCGTTTTCCCCCCCAAAACTGTGTGGGCCACACAGGTGAAAGCACAAGGGGGCTGAGGAGCAGAATTTCTCCATTTGGGATCTGCCTCCTGCCAGAGTCACCCATACAAATCCCTCCAGCCTTGGTGCTCCACTTATCAGGAATCCCTTGGTTTCCCACAGCCAAAATCTGGTTGATGTGGTAATAATTAATAATTTATTAGCACTGAAGAGCAGCTGAGGCTGGAATGGTTGACTCAGCAGGCAGCAGAATGTCAGTCACTGGTACCAAGTTGTTCCCCGTGAGTTTAAAAATTCGTTTTGTTGTTAAATGTCATCTCCTGCCTTGTGATCAGCTGGAGTGTTGGTGTTGTGTTTCCTGGTAAATTTGGAGGGATATAATCTATCCCAAGTGCTGAGACCTGTGAAGCTGGGTGAGGTCTGATGTTGATGCTGGCAGATCCACAGAGGAAGAGGAAAGGATGAAATTCTCATTATTCAGAGCTGGTGCTCCCAGCCAGCACCTTCCCAAGCTGGGGAATGGCTCTTCCCTCCTCCCCTGCAGTGCAAGCCAGGAGACAAACCACTGCAGGAGAGATGGATTACTGGAGAAAACCTTCTCTGCCCTTCTCAAAAGGGCTTTTTGGAAGTTCTGCAGGGGCCTCACAGCAGCATTTGTAAGAGTCAGGGTCTGGAAGGGTCTGAGGATGAGGAGAACTTGGGGAAGGTGAAGTCTGGAGACATCCATGAACCTTCCCTTGCTGGGACACTGGTCCCTTGGAGCAGAGAAGAGTAAAATTAGAAGACCTTTGCAGGACTTCTCTTTGGTTTATTAACCACTGTCCCTGTTTAGAGCAGCCACTCATTAGCCCACTCCTGTGGGATAAAACTGGGAGGGATTTCTGACTTCTTTTTTCTTCTTTCTTTTCCCTGGGGATTTTTTCTTTCCAGCTCACAGCTGCACGTTCTCTATTTCTTCAGGAGGTCCTGACCTCAACAGGTGTCCTCATACTGGAGCACCATTAAGTGTTGGGTTTTGGTGGGTTTGTTTTGGTTTTGGGGTTTTTTTTAACTTCTGTTAAAGTTAGGATTAAGTGCTTGAGATGGTATTTCGTATTTATATTTAGATGTTTATTATTTTTATTTATAAGTTGTTATTTTTCTAGTATTTTATTAATAAGTTGTAAAATATTTAATTTTTATATAAGTTTTTTTAAGGTTAAACTGTTTAATTAAGAAATGACACTTAAATTATTTTGAATTTTTTAAATTTAATTTTTGGGTTTTTTTAATTTTTTAATTTAATAACTAATTTATTTTAATTTAATAACTAATTACTTGAAGTCCACAAAGTGGACTTTTTTGTTTAATTACCAAATATTACTTAAACTTATGAAGAAGAAGGTGAAGAAGAGCAACTAGCTACTGTCTTTTAACTTTTATTTTGTCTCATATATTGTTACATTTTAGAATTCTAAACTCTAGGTTTTCTACTCTGTGATATTACACACTTCTAATTAAACAACACACTCATAATCTTAGTGCTATCAGTCAATTTTGGGAGCTTTCTCTACAGCTTCAAGTCAAATGAAAACTCACCTGAAAGGTGCCTGTGCTCAGGTGGGGTTGGGCTCTTTTTCCAGGCGGCACTGACAGAACCAGAGGACACAGCCTCAAGCTGCACCAAGGGAAATATAGGTTGGATATTAGGAAAATGTTTTTTACAGAAAGGGTGATAAAGAACTGCCAGGGGAGATGGTGGAGTCACCATCCCTGGATGTGTTTACAAACAGCCTGGATGTGGCACTGGGTGCCAGGGTTTAGTTGAGGTGTCAGGGCTGGGTTGGACTCAATGATCTTGGGGGTCTCTTCCAACCTTGTGACTCTGTGAATTCTGTGAAATGCAGTGTTCTCTTGGGGGTTAGACTCTGTTAGTAGAGAAAGTCTAAAATTCTCAGCATCCAGGACTCCAACAGAGGCTTCTCCCAAGAGCTGTCCAAGGAATTGCACGTAGGGCAAATGTGGAGAGACAATCCTGAGGAAAGCAGATGCTGGAACCCATCAGCACTTCTCCTTCACCAGAGTTTCCTGCAATGTTAATTCTCTATGGTACCTTTTTTATGCTTCCCACCCGAGGTGGAGCTTTGTGCTGCTCCTGGTTTTCACCTCCCTGTTGCCTTCCCTCGCAGTTCGAGCGGCACGACCCGGTGGAGGGGCGGATCACGGAGCGGCAGTTCGGGAGCATGCTGCTGGCCTACAGCGGGGTGCAGTCCAAGAAGCTCACTGTCATGCTCAAGCAGCTCAAGAAGCACTTCCAGGATGGAGAGGTCAGTGGCATTCATGGAAAATTTGGGAAAATTTCTCCCAGCCCCAGGCTGGGCTGAGAAGTGAGTTAAGCAATCCCCATCCTCTTTGGAAAAGTGTCCACTCCGTGCTGAGCCATGGGGGAGAGGGAAGAGCTGGGAGTGCAGTGGTTGGTGTCCAGTGCAGCCTGTAGGTTTGTTCCTTATGGAAATAGATGCTGTAATTTTAAAAATTCAATTTGCTGAATGGCACCCAGGGTCTGGAGCCAGGACAAACACTGAAGCCGTGCTCCCAGTTCCTGGCTCGACCTTGGATTCGTTAGCTGCTGTGAGCAGGCAGTTTATTACTTAGTAATTAACTTCTGGGAAAAATTACTCACAATTTAGAGAGGAGTAAGTTTGCAGACCCTACACTCATTAATTCAGTGAGAGTCCTTGGAATAAGATATCCATACCACAGGATGTGCTTTATCAGGTAAGGCAAGTATGGGCTGAGAAATTATTGAGCATTAGAATTTTACATCTGCCCCTGTAATGGATGTTCTTTTATTAAGCCAGAATGTTCTTTTATTAACTGGGATATAAACAAGCAATTCATCAAAGTGAGAATGGATGGAAGGTCTTTGGCTGGCTGTTTTAGAGCTGCTTTCTTCTAACATCAGAACCAGAGTTTATTTCTTAACTGGTTTAGGTGCCAAGTGTGTTATAAAACACAAGTTCTGACCAGGGTCTGCAGCTCTTTTTGTTCCTTAATGGGATTCCTACATTAGCAGGAATCATTTGATTTCTCCAGAAAAAAGTGCTTAGATGCAATATGTGTCTAATAGAAAAATATCAGCTCTGCTTTTGAAGTTTGCAAATTGTTGATTCTTATTGCTGTGATTTTTGGGTTTATATATATATATAGATATATGTGTGTGTGTGTGTGTGTAAAGATATTACTGAACAGTAGCTGGCTGTGTGAGAAAAGAGGCAAAGGAATTTATTTTGGAAGGTTTCCTACAGCAGATGTTTTCTTCCTTTCATGTGTAAGCCAAGACCCTGACATCTGTGCCAGAGGAAGAACTTCTTGTTCTTACCTTATTCCTCATCTCCAAATCAGCCAGATTGTCTTTCTATTTACAGCCAACCAGATTCACAGCAAATCTTTATCTTCCTTTATTCCAAGGACTTTCAAGGAGAGAAAATGGGCAATAGGACAAAAAAAAAATTGTAAGGAGCAGAAATGGTGAAAAATTCATGATTGCCTACACTGGTGAGGGTGAAATGCCCAGAACTGTCCCAAACTCACCCGACAAGGCTTTCCCTTGGAAGTGCAGTTCTTTTGAGAGAGCTTTCTTTTGGAATCTGCCAAACCTTGTCTTCTTTGTCTGGTGCAATTACCTTGACTGCACAAGGCAACCCTGGCAGCATCCAAAACAATAAAACTCTGGGTTTAATCTAATCTTTAGCTGTTTTCCAAGGCTGTTATTCTTCATTCC